>NW_009720256.1:0-87773 GCF_000703405.1 Apaloderma vittatum
CAAAAAGCTCAGCAGCCTCTGCAAAGCAGAGTAAAGTCACTTGCAGATTAAATGGACAACATATGAATCAAGCCTGGCTTGCTGGCTGTTTTGGTAGCCAGCACTACAGTGCTAGTATGGATTTGTAAAGTCATGACCTAGACCTGTAGAAATAACATGTAACAGGATTTGGTTCCTTTGTTGCCAGTCTGTCTTTAGAATCTTTGTTCTTTTATTGTTATTTTACAACACAGATAATCAATCAACGCCTAAGTTACAGTTTCTTCTACAGGGCTGCTGCCATGTGTGAAAATTACAGTTATGTATGGTTCCTGAAATTTTCCTTTTTGTATTAGAAGAGAAGAAAGTACAAGAAAGCCACAGGATGCTGTGGACTTTAGCAATTGCTTGTTTGAACTGTCCAAGCAGAAAATTGCCTAGAGACTTCTTGGGCATTTTTGCGGATTATGGCAACCTAAAGGTGAAGGTGTGAGACGTAACGTCGTAGACTTTGTCACTGTTCCAATGCCCATTTGCTACTGAGGACAGTTTCTTTCTTGGTGAGAAGATAGATTAAGTGGAAAAATCCATAAAGTATTCTTTATGACAACGTGTATTCTCATCAAAAGGTGGTGTATAGACACTATACTGTGCATACTGTTAGAATGTGTGAGAAGAATGATATGTTTATGCAGTGGATTCCAAAAACTTTTTTCCAGGCTAGTTGTTTTCCTCTGGCTTCTGTATTAGTTTCAGCACTAACAAAAATCAAGATGTAAGCATTAGCTTTAAATTACTTCTGGACTAAAAGTAAAATTACAAGAACCGGATAAAATAAATTACAAGAACCATATGAAAAACAGAAGTAGAGTTGGGAAAAATGTAAATGGAGAGATAAACAGCTTGGACTAGAAGCAAGATATCCACTGTATACAGTGAATGAGATACTTGGCATTTAGGACAGTCTATTTTAACTTAAACCTTGGGTCAAAATTCAACCAACTTTCACCCACTGTAGTAAAATTTTGAAGTTGGCTGCTCTGAGTTAGAGAAACATTTTTTGGTTACAAGGACATAAAAATATTTGCAAAAATCATTATGTAAACATTTGAAAAAACAGACCGTCCCTTATTCCAATTCTGTTATGTCATTTAGTATATAAAAACCTCAGCTGATGACAAGTAAAATTATCCATTATCTGCAGAACAATTTCAATATAAACAACATTAATACAAGCTTCTGCTGATTGCCATAGCAATATACTTTTTCTTTGCTCTTTAAGTTCAGCTCTTAATGTGAAAATAGGTCAGTTTTTGTTCTCTGCTATCTATCAGCATGTGTGTCAATCAAGCAGGTGATGAACATACGCCTGTTAGGGGTTATATTTAAGATCATCAACTCATTTCATGTAGGCTTCTAAACAGATGGTTTCTCTTGGTCCCCAGAAACATTATCTGGATTTGAACCACTGATAAGAGCGTGACAGAATCTGTTTATGTTCACCAGTCTCCTCAGTCTAGCTTCCATTTCTTAAAATTTTAAAGGCACAGATTTTATTCTGTATGAACAAAGCATATGAAGAATCAGTGTACTGGATTAATAAGTAATTAGTGGAATTTCCTTTAGTTAAAATTGAACACAAAAGCCTGCAGCCTTACATACTGAGTACATTCTTTAAATCAAAGTAAGCACACATATAACTTGAGACAGAGCTGCGATATAAATTTTTCCAGTACATAACTGTCTGATAAATTGACAGTGATTTGCTTTTTATGCCTTTCTTTTCTTGATGGTTCTTTTTAAGCTTTTCTAGGTTGTGTTTTCTAGTGGATTTTAATAAGTTCCTCAACCATTTGGCAAATAAGAAAAAAGCATTACTCTCAGAAGAGAACTATGCTGCCTAATTGTTTCTCGTAGTGCAAATAAAATATCAAAGTCATCTCATGGATTTTGCTGTGAATGAGAAACCTCTTCTTTCAATTTTGAATACTCCTACCATGCAATGACTGATTTAAGTTACACAGTCTGGTCCACAGGTTTTTTTCCTCATTTTATGTTATTTTTTACCTCTCTTTCCGCTAGCAATGCGGTATTCTTGATTTTTACTCCTGCTATTTGATTTACTGTGCCTCTTAAAAGCCATAGTCAGAATCAACATGCATAGTTAGTCCATGTTTCTAGATGAGGTGTAATATGAAGACACCAGAGCTAGATTTAAATGAGTTACTGAAAGTACTTGGAGCAGTCTATCAAAAGAAGCATAGGTCTTAATCTGTAGTTGTTTATTCCCTTTAGCTTGATACAGACGTGCTAGCAATACAAGACAAATTCTGTGAGACCCTTACGATTTTCTATTATGTGCCTTACACATACATGAAAGCAAAAGTGTTTGTAAATTGTATATGATACATGTATTTATTTCATTGTACATTTATTGTCATATAATAACAACATCTTGACTGTTTATGTAAGATTTATTCTGTCTAAATATGAGCTCTGAATATCAGAACTTCTCAAGCATTCAGAGTAACAGGGGCTACTGTTACTGCTGTTATAAGGGAAATCAGATCTGATGGAAAGGCGTTAGTAATGACCACAAAATCATTACAAAAGAGCAATATACTTGGAACTGGGGAGAAGATAAATTCAGTTAAAATGCATACTCTTAACATTGGCACTTATTTATGCAGCCCTTCTTTGTGAAAAGTATCAGTACTATGTTGAAGTCAAAATGATAATTGTAGGTATGGGATCGATACATGACTGTATTCAGAACTGAATCTGCAGAGTGTTCTAGGTTGATTCTGGAAAGTGAAGAAGATGAGATTTCTCTGTTGATAGGCAAATGTTTGAGAAGCTTACAAAAAAAAGCCACTTGCATGTAGAGCAAGTAAAAAATTACAATTTTAGAATTAAATTTATGTGGGGTTCTGTTTGTTTCTTTACTGAAATACATGTTTTAATGTTTAAAAAAAAAGTTTCCAGTAAATCTAAAATTTGGAGGTTTTTTGTATTACTTAGCTTAATGAGATTTAAATACTAAAAAAACGCTAAATGATTTTTCCAGATATGGTATTGAATTAGCCTTACTTTTGTAATTAGGACTTTAATTATTATAGGAGAGTGAGATAAAAGTGGTTCTTAATAACGGGTAAATGGAGAGAATACTTTACTATAGTCAGTAGGCCATTTTGACTTGGGGAGCATGATGTGTATCTATAATGAAGTATTCAGTACCTGAACCATTTTTTGTTTGCTTGGGTGTTGGCTTAGTTAATTGGGAGAATATTATCAGTACTGGGATGAAAATACTCAGATCTAAGTTACTGTGTGGTGATAGGATGTGAAGCTATCACTAGGAAGCTTTTCCACAGTAGACTACTAAAAGTTGTAGTTAACTGATGATGCTTGTGGCTCTGAGGGATGTCTTTAGTTATCTTGTCACAGGCTAAAACTATGAACTTTTTTCCTTAAGTAGAGTCCTGATTTCTGATCAGAAAGGAAGTTTTCATTTAAAATCCTGAAACAAAGTGAAAAATGATAATCCTCTTCTTACTTTTCCTTTTTTCCTTTGTTCAGAATATAGAAAGATGTGAAAATGAAAAAATTAAGGTATCAGCAGTCTTAAATATATTTAGGCCTATCGTTGTTCAGTAGAGATTGCGTGGAAAACAAAGTCTTACTCCAAACTGGCGCTCACTGTCCCTACAGAAGCAACAGGCTTCATGAGCAATATTTCATGAGGGTTTACGGTTATGGACTTCAAGGCAGACATTTTTCAATATATGGCATACATAGATGGCTTAGTCACCCATACTTTCTTTAATAGTCAATGTAGAGAAGTTACCACGTCAATGGCACATCTGCTTTCTATATCTACTTTCAGAAAACTATAGCCTATAACTCAACAGATTGGTCCAGTATAGTCAATACCAACTCTATAGTTTCCATTAACTGTAAAGAACCCTTGGATGACTAGGTCAGATGAAAATGCCTGTATTGTCACCTATGGGGAAGACAAGGACTTGCAGATTGAATTAATCAACCTGTCTTAGATGTATATCTTCCTTAGCATGAGATGAATTCTGCTCTAGTCACTATTAGATATATTGACTAGGCTTCTATTAGCCACACTGGTGTCTAGTTCAGCTGTAGATATCTATATGGTGCACATCTAAAATTAAGAAAGATGAGTTGTTAATTCTTCTGTTGTATCTTAAGTCCTTTTGACTTCTTTGAAAGTATTCATTTATTTACTGTAAGGCATTGTAAGAATGGCACTTTTTGCCTTCATCCATTAAAAAATTCTGTGGGTACTGTAGCTCAGAATTCAGGATATAATTCTTGTGGTTTTGTACATTGCTGTAGTCCATAGTTCTAACTCACTTCTAGCCACATTTGCTCTGTCCTTGGCTTGAGTCTCTGTTTCATTAGTAACGTATACTGTCATGCTATGTCCGGCACTGATTTGCTTTTGAAACCTTGCTTTTACCACACCAGAAGTGAGCATACTTTAGAAATGGGCAAGTGTCAAGAAAATTGTATTGAAACAAATTGTCCTATTCCTTAGCACATTCAGAGCATATCTCTTCTGTTCATCTTCAGCAAAGATGAGAAAAAGTTCTTTTCTTTCTTTTGTTCCAAAGCATGAAACATTCTTTTTCATCACCCCCAAAAGACATTTCTTATGATGATCACCTTCCTTCTTCCCTCCACATCTGGCTCTACTTTTCTTATTTTTCTTTTCTCTTTCCTGGAAAAATTCTACATTTTTAAGCCTTTGAGCTACAGATGTTCAACTGCTATTTTTGCTACACCAGGCAAAGTAACTTTGGCCTTATAGGCTAGACCCAGCTATCCAGTTTTTGCTGTGAGTTACCTTAAGGTTTACATGAGTGAGAACCACTTTTTGTCTCAGGATGAAAGAAAATGGGAGCTGCTCTCTCCTTTGTTAACTTAGAATTTAAATGATAACGTGTTAAGGTACTAATGTCTTTTGAGTGTCAGTCTAGCCGGTATCACTCATCAGAGTGGTAAATCAAAGAATATGGTACTACCTCTTGAGTAATAAAAGTAACTGAACTCATCTCCAAACTGAATATTACTGGTTGTCTTTGTTTTAAATTTCTCCGTATGTCACTCAGTATTGTTAAGCACACTTGATTCTTTAAGATGCTACAAGAAGCAGGTGTGCTGCTTGTGTCAATAATTGCATAGTACTGACAATTGTAGTTGAGGGTGTCTTTAAGCTATCTGTCTTCTTAAGAAATACATTCTGTTTGGTAATCTAGTTCATTCCCATAAAAGACATGAACTAAACTTGAGAGTCTTTCCAATAATGAGTTTTCCGGGCTGTACAGAATAGCTATTAAGCTGAAAAAACTGTGACTTAGTGAGGTTAAATTAGATTTTTTACTACTCACAACTGAACTCCCTTACAGTAGCTAGAGTGAGCTTCTAAAGCAGATGAAAAAAATAGAGCATGAGGCACACAGCAGTTTTTCTTTGTTATTACAGGTGATGTATCTAAACTGGCAGTATGCAGGTGTAGGAAGGGCATATAAATTAGACCAAAAGAATTTATTTAAATTTTTTCAAAAGCATCAACAAAAGTAAGAAAAGGAATGAACTTCAGTAGGATGTGTGAATGAACATCTTCATCATCTTTACTTAGCTATCTGTCAACGCCAAGGGCAAAAGAAAAAAAAAAGTACTGGAGATAAAAGTAGTTTTGGACCTTTGGTCTGCAATAAGTCAAAACACAAATATGACATTCAAGGAAAATCTGCACTAACTTGCCTTAGTTCCTAATATCATGTGCATATTACAGTCATTTTTCATTTTGAAAAGAATGAGATTACTAGTGATTGATTCAAGGGAAACATTTTTCATAGTGGTATTACTAAAAAACTGCAGATTTCCTGCCATCTTAAATTTCTGTAGTATTACATCAGCAGTAAAGTTTTTTGGGTGCTAAGAACTATTACTTTCTAGCATTGCAAGATGGATTTGGCACCTTTGGGGATAATGTTTGACCATCACAGTAGAGAACTAATGGCAAAACTGGGCAACGGCTAATTTAGATACATCAGTGCTGTTTCACTAAATTACCTAATTGTGACTAAAATGAGGCTTCTTGTGGCACAGACACCTCTACAGTACTTGATACAAATGTGGAATCGGACCACAATAGGTTTATACAAACTAGGCAATGGGTGTTTTTGTAGAGTAAATGAAGAAAAGGATTTTTCCTCACCTTGTTAACTTTTATTAGGTCAACCACATGATCTTCATGTACTGAATTGGTACAGTAGTGACATTTTCAAAGACCCTTCTGTCCTAATTGCCTTTTCTCTATCCTGCTAGAGCTTATAAAGGAACCTATCACATATAGTTATATTTTTTACCAGAGCATATTCTTTATATATATGGAGGCAATCTCCTTAACCTCGCTGCTTAACCCACTGCTAGTTTCTGGAAAGATTTTACTTTCAGTGTGTCAGACCTAGAAAAGGAAGAAATTGTGTCCAAGAAGGTAGGAAAGTTACCCCATCACTAGTGTGAAACTGGAAATAATTTAGCACAGGCTTGAAGCCATTCTTCTAATTTCTTCAGTAGTGTCCTTTCCCACTTTTCTCCAAAGCAAGTATTTTTCCAAATAAAAGGGAAAATCCCTATCTTTGTTCAGTTACTGTCATGGCAGTACTTGAAAGTGATAGGATTTGAATTGTAACTACTCATGATAAAGGACACGAGGATAAATTTGTCACAGGGGAAAATGAAAGTTTTATGGTAACAGTAGTAGGGTGAGGAGTACGAGACCTGGCCTGAGGTAGCGTACCCTCACAGCGTCACAGGGCAGCCGCAGCCGCCGACCATCACCGCCGCTGCCTCACTGGGCACTTGTTGGTCTTGCACACAGACATGGGTTTGCAGCTCTCAACTGTCTTCAGCAACTTCCACCCACGCACCGTACACCTAATGTTATCATGGAATACTGTGTGGCTGAGGCCATGCCAGTGACGTGCTTACTTGGACTATTTGATTTAGTAGTTAATGTTAAAAAGACAATGATATCTAAAAGTAGTAAAGCAGTAAAACTGAAAGAAACTCTACCTAGACGGCTTGCAAATAATAACACTCACAATGCCTCTACCTCACTCACAGCCTGCTAGAGTTGCATCCTACCTATATCCCGTGCCTCAGCTACGCTAGGGAAGCCATGAACCATTGCACCTCTCTCAGCAGCTGAGATTGTCTCCATGCCTGCTCCTGTGTGACCATGCCTCCACACTCTTGTCATGCTTACAGGAGCCTGTTGCTTTGGGGCTTTCATGTAACTTCCTCAAATACCTCATGGTTTCATGAATGTACGTGTTTTCTTTACCACACTGTGTTTGTATCACCAGTCTCCTGGTCTAAGCATGTCATGGTTTGCTGAATCAAGTATCTGATCATAGAATCATAGAATGTTCGGGGTTGGAAGGGACCTCTAGAGATCATCTAGTCCAACCCCCCTGCCAGAGCAGGATGCCCTAGGCCAGCCACACAGGAATGCGTCCAGGCGAGTTTTGAAAGTCTCCAGAGAAGGAGAATCCACAGCCTCTCTGGGCAGCCAATGCCAGTGCTCTGTCACCCTCATAGTGAAAATGTTTTTCGTCATGTTGAGGTGGAACTTCCTATGTTCTAACCTAAACCCATTAGTTCTTGTTCTAATGCTGGGCACCACTGAGAAGAGATTGTCTCCTTCGCCTTGACACCCACATCTCAGATATTTGTATATATTAATAAGGTCCCCTCTCAGCCATCTCCTTTCAAGGCTAAACAGCCCCAGTTCTCTCAGTCTCTCTTCATAGGAGAGATGTTCAAGTCCCTTAATCATCCTCGTAGCTCTCTGTTGGAGTCTCCAGAAGGTCCCTGTCTCTCTTGAACTGGGGAGCCCAAAACTGCTATCAGTATTCCAGGGTGGTCTCACCACGGCAGAGTAGAGGGTGAGGAGAACATCCCTAGACGTTATCCTTTTCAT
This sequence comes from Apaloderma vittatum, assembly GCF_000703405.1. NCBI lineage: Eukaryota > Metazoa > Chordata > Aves > Trogoniformes > Trogonidae > Apaloderma > Apaloderma vittatum. The sequence goes on from NW_009720256.1 coordinate 8,006, forward strand.
CTTATGCTGCCAGTTCCTTCCTTATATTAATTCTCCAGGCAGAGTTGTGATTACTCTCTAGTCTCTGCTACCACCAGTTTTGAGGTAAATGTGAGTTACTTCTTCCTGCCAGCTGCACACCAGGTCAAACTTAGTTCTCCCTTCTCTAAGGTCCCTTCCAGCTTAGGCCATTCTATAATTCTATGATTCTATGATTCTCACAACTTAGTGCTGCTAAGGTGAGTGCATTTGCCTCCAAGCAGACTCCTCCACACACAGTTCAGGATGAGCTTGTCAGAAGGGACCCATGCCCCAGGCTGCAGATGATACTGTGGGTGGAGCACTGGGAGTGGATTAAGGGATGTATTTATTCAATATATGGCATTACTGCCTTTGCCAGATGAGTAGGAAGTAGAGAAGATGGATTAAATGGTTTGAGAGTGCATTTGTTGCCACTTCACAGCCTAATGACAGTGGAAGAGGTCTCAGCAATTAACCTTACTTTGAAAAACCCATCAGTCGGGTTTTATCCTTCACGTTATATCTCAGGTACTCAGAAGACAGTATAGCCTTAGAAAAGAATTAGCCAGATTTTCAGTGAAGTTCTACAACTTGAAATCTACACTTGAAGTGGTGGTTAGGTCTTGTTCTAGCTTCTGCTATTAATAAAACTTGTTTTAAAAAGTAATCCATTGATCCATAGTTGTAACATCAAATTATAGTCCTCATGTTTCCATCTGCTGTTTCATCAACACAGATGTAAAACAGCATGACAAGGTTATATATTACACTGCTAAGGGACTACTGCTTCCTAAGAAGAGTGGAACAAAAAAACTGGCTGCTACATCAGTCTTGCCAGAGTGGAGAACTTTTAAACTTACACTGCAATGCATTATAAGCAACTTTTTTCTCTGCCAAATACTTGCAACATAGTGGCAGATTGGCTGTTGATCTACAAAATATTTTTGCCCAGCTTGTTTTAAAATTGAACCATAATTCTTTTCCTGTTGAGTGGCACTAAACCAATATCATATGATGTAAGCAATTAAAAACACTTGCAGAGGCTTGAAGCTAAATGCTAATATGTTTTCATGGTTTAACCCCAGCCGGCAACTAAGCACAGCTCAGTCTCTAAGTTGGGTGTGTAAGTTTACAGTACAGACTTCAGCTGGTTTTACAGCCAGTGGAGTGGCAATTCATCTTACTTTATTTCAGCCTCTGTTACAGGATGGGATGACTCATCTTCCGAGGGAGCTGTTTCTTGCCATTGAATATGAAGGAACATGGTGTCTGTCAATTAAATTAGGACAGATGAACTTGCCATGCAGCTTTCTGTGTCCATATCTGAAACTCAAAATACTTAAGAGAAATGCACAATTAGATCACGGAAGTGAAAACAGCAAATATTTTGGTGGAGTTGTATATGCATTGGCAGTGAACCTAAACTTTAGGTTAATATTTACAGTTAAAGTTTTTATTTTTTATGGTTATCTGTTTCTCCACAATAAACAGCATATGATTTTTATATCAGGTGAAAAGGAAGGTAAGATACTTTTCTTCACTTAAGCAGATGGTTCAGTGAATGGGTCAAAGATGTGTTGCCCCATGGATGTATGGTATTCTGAAAGAAAGATAGGAGAAAATAGATCAGAAATGTAAAATGATTTTGCTTGATGCTAGCGTATGACACCCTCATCTAGTGTAAACATTAGCTAATTTTTTTTTTTTTGCCAAACCAAGTGGAGGTGTTACTTTAAAAAAATCAGTCTTGGATGCAAAAATGGTTACAAATTTAATCAGCTGTTTTGTCAAGTTTAATATTTAGATCACAATGATCAGTTTCCTGGGAGCTGGTGCCCAATAATTTCTTAAAAGCATCCATCCAATGTGTTTTGTATTGGAAATCTCAAATAAAGACAATTAAAATTTTCTTTAAAAATGTTACTGCACAGATCTTGGTATCAACAAGACGTCTGGCTCCACAGTATGTACGAGATGACCTGATTCTTGTTTTGCATGGGAGGTGATTGTATTGGTTACTGCAAAGCTCTGAGCCTGAGGGGATGGCTTTATATTTATATTAGATCAATATCATAATTAGAGAAAAAACCAAACTGACATAGCTTAAATTAACCTTTCAAAATATTTTGTGAGCAGTCAGGGTTCACAAATGATTTGGTTTCTCAACCATTTCTACTGGAATTTTGATAAGGGAAGTTCATTAAATAATAATAAAACACCCTATTAGGAATTGTGTATGATGTATGATAATAAGAATAAAGACAAAGCCAATGTTGCTAGCACTCAATTTATTAAATCAATCATAGTTATAATTCAATTTTTTTTCTCATGCCTTCTCAGAATCATCTTACAGTCTTTTTAATTTTACTTGCTCTTCTCCCTTTGTTTTGTTATCACTGGACATTTTTCTCCTGCCCCTTTTCTGCCTTCTCTTTTCAATTTCCTAAACAGATTATGAATCCAGTTAGAATCAAGGTGAACTTTTGAACTTAATGTTCTTTGGCTGATTAGAAAATGGGCATAATAGGAAATCTCATTTTTAACAATGATTTCATAAGAGTAATTGAATAGCGTATTTCAGCTGGAGATCCCAAAGTGCTTTGTAAACTTGAAGCAGTATTATTATTGTTCAACAAATAATAGAAAAAGTGGAACAGATAAATTTAGGCATGCTTTTAAAAAATACTTTTGAAGTAGGGTTCTGAGCCCTTTAGACACTCAAATTCTAGGTAGAGCTTTACCAAAGTAACTACCTCAACGCTCCCTCTGAACCTGCTAAGAGCTATGGGAACTCAGTATGCCTAAAAATCAGCAAAAAAGGGTGAGGAGAGAATAGTTGGCCATTTATGGAATGAACAGATGAACTCATGACCCAAGAAGCCCTAATTTTCTCTTTATAGCTAACTTTTTTCATGATACCATTATCCTCAAGTGCTTAACTATGACATTAGGATGATATCTCAGAACTTATGTTTCAAGTTATTTACCAATATATGTTTCCTCAGGTCCCAGAGACCTCAGGCGCACAGGAACTTTACGTCTCTGTTTTGATTTATAGACGTAGTATGGAAAGCATCTTGTAGAGTTTGAGGAGTGAAAGAAAGAATATGGCTTATTACTGAGCCATAAACATTTCACTTTACAAGAGAGAGAGAGCTTGCTGATTTAATTAAGAAATTAGATAATGCTGTTACCTGTATTGGACCTGTGATGATACAGTGGATTTGGGGTCCTATGAAACTGGAAGCTGTTCCCATTCAATTCACCTTCAGCTGGGGTCATTCAGAGACTATGATGGTTTTAGTTGGCCCAGAGACACAGACAATTTTAGGATTACTTTATTTCGTATTGCCACATAAAGCAAGGTATGATTTTACAGTGCAAAGTATTTATAGCAAGAGTAATGATGTCTCTCCCTTTATGTTCAGAACACTCAGCCAGTTGCAAAGCACCAGTTCCTATAAATCTTACTAGTCATCACGTTGTAACTTACAAAATACATTTATGTTCTTCTCAGAGTATATAAAGAACCGGGGCATGCACATCCAAAACCTTTGCAGAAAGGTTTATCTTCTGTGTAAGTGAGGAAATATTGAAGTGATGGACAAACTAGTCTTTTGTGTGTGTGTGTGAAAAGTTATTTAGATATTTTTGATTGTAGAACTCTTTGCGCTTGAAGATAGAGAAAATTTACAAAGATAGTGGACAAGCTAAATTATATAGTTATGAAATCTCCTCTTTCCATATAATTCCTGTTGTTATTTCTTTTATGGCTTTTAGGTGACTTGTCCAGTGTGAAAAACCTTTCATTAACTGTTGCTTATTTATTTGTGTCTAGCTAATATTTAATAGCAAGCATTTAATCCAGATCATGAGAGGAAACAACCACCTGTTTTAAGTACTATTTGGCTTTGAAGGTATTAATAGATTTAAAACATGAGGTGCTAAACAGAGAGTCTGACCTGTGTTCAGTGCCCTGTCATGAGGCTGTGACAAAAAGGACTTTCTTCATAAATAATAGTATTTCAGATACTATTAAATATTCTTTGTAAATACATCAACATTTACATGTTGTGTCCTTGAATTCATCAGGACATTTGCCATTGACTTCAACAGGTTCAGCATTCCTCATATAGTATATGTTTGGTGTAAAGAATATATATAGATTTCTTTTTCTGTGCAGCATATGCAACAAAATTTAAGAAATAGACTTAATTTTCTCCATCCATTTCTTGTCCTCCTTTGCTCCGCTATTTTATTTTTATGTACTTTATGCTTCCAATACCTGGCAATGAAATTTAACTCAAATACTACAAAGGTTATATTTTAAGATTTAATCTACATACAGAAATAGTCCTATCAAAGAGTCAATTGTGACTTGAAAATACATAACCTGCTGATTTATCAGAATGAAAACTAATTTCACCTGATTAAAAAGATTCAGAGTGCATGTGGTATATGTTGAATATTGGTGAATTTCTTGTTGCATGCTCAAGTCTCAACATAACATAAAAGAAATTAGAGTAATTATTCAGAGGAAATATATCCAGAAGTAGTAGTAAAACCTTTTTGTTTCTGTTAGTAAAAATTAAAACTAGTGGAAAATGAAAATATGCTTTTAATGAATGCGGATGTTGCCTTGGGGGGAATTGTTTAGTAGGTTCTAGGGCTAGGACTCTGGTCTTCTAGGTCTCTTCCAGCCGATACAATTCTATGATTCTGTGATTCTATAAAAAACATTGTATATCTTCAACACTTCCAATCTAATTGAAGAGCTACATCTGAAATCCATGCTTTTACTGCAGTGTGGCCTTCGCCGTCTCCCTTGCACCTGAGTTCTCCCTTGCACCTGAGTGTTCACATAAGTCATTTACTGAGGCCCACGCTCCTGCCTGCTTCTTTAGGTCATGTCTTACCCTGCTGCTTTTCCTCTTCTCCAGCAGTTCTTACCACAGTGTACTGTAGTGGCTATGGCCCATCATACTGCTGACCCACCTCTGTCCTTGCTTTTTACTGCAAAACTGAGATTTGCCCATTTCTTTGATGCGTTCCTATGGATACATTGGGTAAATGCATTTTCATTTTGATAATTCAAATGTAAATAGTCACATGAAAGTATTTGGTTTTAAGAAAATTCAGTGGAATATAACTTCAAAGTTTCTTTCATTTTTTAAAAAAAACAACTGTTGGGGGTTTCTTTAGTTGTTTCCTTCAAATAATACATTGGAAAAGAATGAAGGGACCTAATTTTCTTAAAGACTTCATAAGACACAGTAAATTTTTATAAATTCCTGGGTTTTCCTATACAAAAAGAAAAATGTTTTGAATGTTTTAATCCAATTCATTAATATTAAATCTAAGTACAATATAAAAGTAGCTAGCTGCCACATTTGTGAGTGTTAATCTCCTCGTGGCAATACTTTTTTTTAAATTTATTTTTATTTATTTATTTCCAAATCATATTCTTAGTCAATACAAACCACTCCCCATCTCTCCCTGTTTGGTTTCACCTGCTGCTAGCTGTGGCAGCTTCTGAAGGTGTTTGCATTTGGGAACATCTTTCTGCAGAACATCCCTTCAAAGGAACGATGCGTCATTCAAAGCCAAGTGCGTGCAGGTGCACCTAGAAAAAGGTGTTTACCAATGTGCCTGCCTCATCGCTCACAGTTGACACTCATGTTGTGAGATTGAAAGGTTAGCAGCTTCAAGCTCAAAAATAACGCATCATCAGATGAATAGAGCGGGAACTGGAATACTTCTCTAAATCTTTATATACTTATTGTTGTTGATGATTATATTAGCATATTTGCTGTTGTCGGTAGTCTGTTGCTAGGTAATAACTGAGGGGAGAAAATTTAAAGGCAATATCATGTCTTAATATTGCCAGTGTTGTAATATTGCCAGTGTTGGGAGTAGTAAAGAAATCATTAATTCAAGCAGCTGAAATCTTTCTGTATCAAAATGGAACAGTATTAAGTAAAAGGTTAGAAAATAATGTCAGTGAATATGAGCAAGGGTATATTTAGAGTTTGCACATGCTCTATGGTTTCTAGGGAATACTGAAGCAGGGTGCTTGAAAATATGTGTAGCAGGATAGTGCTCTGTTCTTAAAAATACAACTTTGCCCTTGCATGCAGGGATCTAATTCTGCAAGCTAAGACCGGATTCTCTTCTCCTGACACCTTCAATAAATATTGATGGGTTTCAGGATTCATTAAAAAAATTCTTGAACATAATGGAATCAGCCTACTGCAGCTAATTTTTCTGTGAAATGATTGTTAATTTTTCCACCATTTTCCCTGAATTCTTTACAGTTTGTATTGAAATCATTAAATACCTGCCATTCTTGTTGCCCATCCTGAGCCTCTTCCAGTCCAAAGATTTGCCTATTAAACGGCCCTACCACTGTCACCAATCCCATGTAAAGGTAGTTATTTCCATGGTACTGTGTCTCTATGACAAAAGCTGTACCCTGACATTTTGAATTTACAGTCACGAAAGACGTAGGGACTGTTAAAGAGATACCTATCTTTGTTAACACATTCTCTTCAGCTGTGTATTGCCATGAGTTTCCTGAGTTTTGAAGTGCTTTCTATGCCTCTGGGACCCCTTTCCTCACCATTTCTCGATGTTAAACATCCAGCGTGAGATACTGTTTTGAAACTTCTATGAAGTTCACTTACTTGGCTATATCTTTGCAATACTGCTAGGTAGAATTTCAAAGTATTTGCTCTTTTTCCTTTAGTAGATAATTAGGCAGGAGTTTAGCTCTTGGGAAAGTGGAGTGTACTATTTTGCAAATGCAAGGAATAAACGTAGAACTGCCCGGACTTCGGAGTTCTTGAGGAAAAGCTTCTTGCATACTGATTTTTTTTGTGATGAGTCTTCTCATTGTACTCTTAATTCTCCCCTAAAGATATCATCAATTATGGTTTTCTATGGTAACCTCTTCTACTTGCATGCTATCACATACATATATATCTTTAGATTTCATTAAGTTTGATCTGCTTTCATCCCATTTCTGAAGGATACTAAACAATAATAATTCAATCAGTTTTATAGAACTGATGGCTCTAATTGAATGACTAAAGAGCCCATGGCAGACAAAGAGGAGCTAAAGCCAGGAGTGTTCATAAGTCTGTTCTGTACGTGAGAATATGCAGGTTGCTGTACTCATACTCTGCTGTGATTGTGATATTTTTCTGCTCCAAGAGTCACTATGGCTACTAATGCTGGAAATCTTGAGTTGGTACTTTGGGGTAACTTCGAAGTATTTTTAAAGGATTGGCAGAAGAACCCTCTGGATTTTTAATATTGATTTTCATTATACCTTGGAGCACTGAGGATGTTCCAGGAGCCTGTGGGAGTTAAGGTCATGCTAACTTTTCTTTTTTTTTTTTTTTTTTTTTAAAATGGGTGGGATAACCTAGGTAATTACAAGCCTGTCTGTCTGACATCAGTCTCAGGCAAAATAATGGAAATGCAGGTGTAGGACTTGAATAATAAAGGATTGAACTCTGCTGAGGCAAACAAACACCTTTTCTAAGTGCAACTGTTAAGATATAAGAAAAGCAGATCAAGTTACAGAATGGGGGATGCTACCCAGGAAGAGCATTTATGTGCTGTAATGGGTGATAATAATGGATAAAGCTTAAAGTTTTTCTTCCAGAACAGTTGTCAATAAGAGCTAATGTAATGAGTGAACATATAAACAGGGCAATATAGAATAAAAATAAGGAGTTCATTTTATCTCTTCTGCTCTGTGCAGCTAGAGAATACAAAACCTAATCCTATTTCCCAGTATTCAGCAAGGATGTTGGAAACCTGAAGAAATCATTAAGAGGCAGAAGACTCATTAGAAAATGTTCTGTATAGCAATATATTATCTTTAGCGGTTTTATCCAATTCACTTAGCCAACAAAATTGTTAAAGACTTGATGTTAGTCTATAATTGTACACGTGGAGAATGGAAAACTGCAAACAGAAGGCTTAAAACTTAGCAAAGATGTAAGAGGATTAGCAGTAGAAAGTAAATGAACTCATACCATAAATAAAGAACCATGGCAACACCTCTAAAAATAGCGATAGTGAATTCTTTAAAATGGGTAGTTTTTCAATCAAAGTCGTGATTTTCTCAGACAGAATCTCTGCTAGAAATAGGAATTTCTTCTGGGAATTCCCAAGCCCTTTGTAATACTGCAGGTCAGACCGCGTGATAACAATAGTCCCTTCTGGCTTTCTAATCTACCTCTGTGTGTCACCAAAGCAGGTGGGGCTTTGGCTTGCGCTGACAGCGATGCGCTGCTGTAATCGGGTCTCAGAGCACAGGGTGTGCTAGAATAGGCTTGTGTATATACCCACTGGCCCATGAGGTGATGCCCTCCAGCTGGCTCTTGATCATAATACTGAAGAATCAGACTGTTTTAGCACTGAAAATAAAGCCAGTGTTTTAATTTCATCAATTTACTTTCAGAATAAGACAAATAAGAAATATAAATAAGTAATGTGAGAAGGTCTCCTTACGCTTGAAGAAGGTTTTTCAAGCATCAGTAGCGCCTTGCAGAACACTTGTTCCGTTTAGTTTAGTTTAGTTTAGTTTAGTTTAGTTTAGTTTAGTTTAGTTTGCTGTGGGTGAATATCTCTACAGGTGGCCCCCTCCATCAACCTCTTAATCCTTTCCATGACCTGTGTAAGAAATACTTGGTCATTTTATGAGACCCATTTGATAATAGGTTCCACTGTATAGTTACCATGCTGTGGCATTAGAATATGACATTTTCAGTTATTACTACTTACATAATTTCTAGAAAATTATTTAAAAGCTATTATGAGTTCTCATTGGTCACAGGGTAAAATTAAAAGTGTAACAAAGAGCAAAACTGAACGCATTTTACTTCTTACACAGAAATATTCTAGATTATCAGAATAAAGTATTTTAGTTGAAATGAAATATTTTAATGTTTTTCATTTTTAGCCTAATGTTATAATGCTTTTTCCTTCACAAAGGAGTTTTAAGTAGAACCATTGCAAGTATCTGCATAGATTCTCTGGAAATACATGTATAAACACAGATTAAGAACTCACAGAAGCATTAAGAACAAACTATGTTTTATCATCATAGTAAAGAAATTTGCAGGCATTTGCTTTAAACTACAGACTTCAAATGCAGGCTGTATATATCTCCTCCATTTAAAAAACACTCTTTTACTCTAATGTTTGTTCTGCTTAATCTACCATATGACAAAAATAGATAATCACAATGAAATACGTGATTGTGCCTATGTGTTTTTATTGCACTACCTTAAAAATTAATCAGAATATATTCCGAGGTATGAGTTAGTACTTTTAGGAATTTTCTTTTGCCATATCCCATTTTAGATCTTTGTAAGAAATCTGCAAGTGATTAGGAAAAGACTATGGTAAGTAAATGCACTAAAGTGAGAAAATACTCGAGAATGACTTGTATGGACTTCATTTTTCTGCTCACTTTCTTGACTCTTAAATAAGAATGGGTAGTTAAATGACTTGTAGTATTAATGTGTCACACTAATTAAAAGGTATTTGAGCACTCTGCAGATTAGTATTGGCCTTGAGGCGAGAATATCCATCAGGTGAGCAAACTTGAATGTCATTAAAAGAATTTTACTTTTTTATTATCGGAGCTAACTTTTTTGTGCAAAAACCTGCTACAGTTACTTTGCTCTACTGGGGTCACTGGTGTAACGACAGCACTCTGACTCTGAGAGCAGATCGAAGCTGTGCTGAAGCCAAGTGTAGGTCTGAACATCAGGGGGACTATATTAAGTCGTGCCACCTGGCCCTAATGCCATCACATATTGCAAGCTGGTGTGAGTTTTGCTCTGGCTGCTCTGCTGATCTCAACAGGTGGAAGCTGTACTGCAGTGAGGAGCGTGAAGGGAATTCACACTCGCCCACATCTGGTGGCTTTTCAGCTTTTTTATACTGCTCAGGCAGGTGGACCTCATGCTTGGGCAGTTTCTGCATCAATTATAAAAATTACCTATGATCATGTTGTGAGACCACTGGCATCTTTATCTACTTTGTGTTCTCTGTTTACCAAACATGAGCTTAACAGAGAAGGAACGCTGGAAGAAAAAAGAGAACCCAAAATAGTGGAAGATATCAGTGCATAAGAAGAAATAATTCTGCAATCTCTTGAGTTTTTTATTGTCATTACTGAATATTACCTTCTTGATTTCAGGCTCTGCAGAAGAAATACATATAATTGCAAATTTCAAGCAGTGATCTCTGACTGATAAGATGAAAAGAAGAACCCATACCACTGTAAAATATATCAGTAGAATAATAAAAAAACTTAACCCATTCACCTAATTTAGTGTCTAAGTATCTACCAGATTCTCTGTGGCACAAAATGAGATGATATGAATGGCAACCAGAAGCTGATATTTGTTGGTGAAGTATACAAGACTTTCTCCATGTTCTTTAGCTCTTGTTGCTGCTGCTTTTGTGAAGGAGACAGATAAAGTGTCAAGTAACAGTATTTCTGATGTTTTTGTCCTGATTCCATTTCCTGATACTGTCAGTCGGGAGAAAAAAGGGTAGGGGGTTAATGTTAACATCACCAGTCACAGCTGCAGGTCTGGCACAGGAACTGTAAAAGCCATGGTAACTTGCCTTAGTTGAATTATAGAACCCATGGAGCTGTAGGGCATGCTGCAGGACCCTGCATTTTCTCTTCAGGTATTTGACTTTTTTTCATTAATTCTCATGAAAGCTGTCTGAGCATGCAGCATTTAAGGGGATATAAATGGATATTTTAAATGTATAGAACGCTATGAAGGGAAACAATGGATTTTCAAGTTCTCATGATAGCTATTTGTGAAATACTGAAATCGTTGCCGTAGACTATGATTTGAAGCTATTGGAATGGATGAGCCATCCAATGTGCAGCAAACAAGAAATCAAAACAGTGTTTTGGCTAACAACAGACTTACCTGTACCAGCACCAGAGGAAGAGCCCTCCTTGGAAGCTTTCTGAATTGCCCCATTTTGCAGAAAACCCATGGAGGGACAGGTTCACTTGTGGCTTTTCTGCTGATGGGGCAGATGTGGGTCAAGTGACCTAATCCCAGTCTTTTTTACTTCTCTATCTATAGAAGATACAGACTGACTTCCTGACTCCCCACAGTATATATTTATAAATCCATGGTACAGAGACTGCTTTGTTCACTTGAACTACAGCATTCTTCAGAAAAGAGCCCCAGACTTTTGTGATAGCTGTTCTATGCAAATAATTAAGACGTTCATAATCATAGTGCTTCATTGTATTAATTAATTTTAAAGAATAATTACTGTAGTAAGTGGCTGCTTACTTAAGTATTATTAAAAATGAGAACGTTTGTGAGGAAAGGCTAACTGGAAATAAGAAAATGGAGGAAACAGAATGCAACATAACGAAGGCAAAAATGTCAGAACAGAAAAGGCTGAACACTGCAAACTACGATCTGAGTTCCTTATGATACATCTTTGATTCACAGTGGTGGATGTTTTGCTTGAGTGATAAAAAAAGTATTGGGACTGTGTAGAAAGATAAAAACTTTCGACCATGGTGTGAAAATAGCATACTTTACAGGTGTGAGAACAAACACTCAGCCTTCCTTTCAAACAGAGCGGCAGACGGTGCCTTGCAGCACGCGGCTCTCATGCAAAGTGGCCGCATTTGCTTTGTGCGCTTCATCTCCATGTCCCAGCGCCGTGTCATGACATCCTGGTGTCAGCACGGCGCTGGGATTCCATGGCTCTGTTCGACTTGGTGCCTGGCTTCTCAGAGCTTTTCACTCTCCTTCCTGGCTGAATAGAAGGGAGAGAAGAGATATTAAGTCTGTATCTCATGTTTGTAGTCTGGCAGGATGGTCCAAGCCGTTTACCTGTTTTCCTGAAGAAGTGCTGTGGAATTAATTGCTATGAATTGTATGCATCTAGATGGCTTTGCATACGTGTCCATCGTGTAACAGGTGGGGAGGTTTACAGGGCATGAATCAGACTAATCAAAATCCCATGGCATTGTTTACATCACTGTGTAATGTACCCAATTTAAAAAAAAAAATCTCGCTTCATCCTTTTCTCTGTCAAACGTTTGCAAGTAGATAGAGAAGTTATTAGTGTTAGTTGATACTTAATGTTATTTAATCATTTCTTTGTCCTTCAGTGTTTCTGCCTGTGGTCTAACAGCTTCCTGACACCAAAGTCAGGAGTATCTAGTTTCCCTGTCTGTGCACTCACCAGGTCTCGTAACTCTGGGGCTTCCTGTGAGTCAGCACATTTTACTAATTCAGCAAATAAATAAGCTTGTAGAAGAAGTGCTAATAAGGAGTATTATTTCATACCAGGGGCCACTGAACATCAAAGAGAATGCAAAGAGTTTGTGGAACCACATAGCCAGGAATAGAGAAAGGAAAAAGGAGAAACGAAAGCAAAATATCCTTTTTTGAGTATCCATAGGCCCTTAAATCAGGTCAGTTCCTTACAGCCCCTCATTTTGATCTTATATATCCAAAATCATAAACTTTTCTTTGTTATCTCAGTTTGTCTTATGAAAGCTGTATCCTCTCAATGCACTGTTTGTCCCTTCTTCCATTTTTGTAAACCATAGAGCCACAGCTTTGGTACTGCTCCCTTTGAACACTAGAGATCAAGAGAGGCACTGCAGCAGAGTCAACATATTTCCTTCCAGCAAATTTTTTTTTTTTGCATTCGTAACCAGGTGTCTGGAAAACAATAAAATCATTAAGAAGACAGAGCTGTAGGTTTTACCAGAAAAAAAAAATAATTGTTCCTTCTTCTAGTGTCAACTATGGGCTTGCCAGTTAGAAAGTACATTTTCTAAGTTTCACCACAAGGTGAATTCTGCACGTGCAAATGGCCTGTGCTGCATCACTGAAGGAACAGGCTCGGTTTCCACAAGTTCCCTGTGGAGTCCTTACATTGCTCTGTACTTTTCTACACTTGTCTTGCATGATTTGCTGGTCCTACAGCTTACAGATTTTATCCCTACGCATAGAAATGTGTGGTTTCCTGAAGAAAGTAATCATTCAACTTTTTTTCTGTTATAAAGTACCTTGTTTTACTGCTCCTTGTGTTTGTGTATATTCATACTACTGCAAGAGTCTTCAGTAAGTGTTAATGTAAAATATAGGTGAGATTAAATACGAAGAAAAGACAAGCTCGAAAAGGGAGTAAACCCAGCCAAATAGGCTGATGCTTTACCCCAGTATAAATACTGAGAATTTATGAATTTACTGCAAGACTAGTAAAATTTTTAGACTAATGGGGGGGGGCTTGTGTCTTCTTTATATCAAAATGGTAAATTCTGTAAGTTTTATAACTTAAAACAAAGTTGTGTATAAAAAAAATCAGATCTGCCCCAGTACATATTAGGGAATGTCCTGGTGGAAAGCAGCCCCGTGGAGAAAGACCTTGGAGTGGACAGTAAGTTGTCCATGGGACAGCAATGTGCCCCTGTGGCCAAGAGGGCCAATGGCATCCTGGGGTGCATTAAGAAAAGTGTGTCCAGCAGGTCTAGGGAGGTTCTCCTCACCCTCTGCTCTTCCCTGGTGAGACCACACCTGGAATACTGTGTCCAGTTTTGGGCTCCACATTTCAAGAGAGACAGTGACCTGCTGGAGAGAGTCCAACGGAGAGCTACGAGGATGATTAAGGGACTTGAACATCTCTCCTATGAAGAGAGACTGAGAGAACTGGGGCTGTTTAGCCTTGAAAGGAGCCGGCTGAGAGGGGACCTTATTAATGTATATAAATATCTGAGGGATGGGTGTCAGGAGGAAGGGGGACAATCCCTTCTGAGTGGTGCCCAGCAATAGAACAAGAACTAATGGGTTTAAGTTAGAACATAGGAAGTTCCACCTCAATGTGAGGAGGAACTTCTTTACTTTGAGGTTGACAGAGCACTGGCACAGGCTGCCCAGAGAGTTTGTGGAGTCTCCTTCCCTGGAGCCTTTCAAAACCCACCTGGACACATTCCTGTGTGACCTGCCCTGGATCTGTAGTATAGCTTTGCACTCTGTGACACAATTTTACTTATTCAGCAATAAATACAATTTGTATGTGTGTCTAATATATGTGATATTATAATATGGTAATAACACATTACCTTACCAATATATTAATTATATTATATAGTCTGTATCATCAGTTTTAGTTTCCTTTTTTTCCTGTATTTGGATGTGCAGCGACTTAGCTAGAGATACGGAATTAGCATATAGTTTCTTGGAGGGTGCCCTTGAATGTGCTTGAGTAGCTGCCTGGTACGAAATGTGAGCAGCATTGCTTGCAAAAAGTGTAGAAGTTTCTTTCAAGCAGTAAGCAGTGATCATGCACTGCCGTGCCTCCTTGAAAACCTCAGGAAATTCAAGAATGTCGGGATCATTGTTCAGTGACTAGTGAGCAGCAGCCATGGGCTGGTTTTTCACCGGGAAGGTGAGCGCTAGGTCACTTTTCAAAGCATTCTGGTAGAACTTCAAACAGGGTCCACATGGGAGGCCGGGTAAGGATCTAATCTCACTTTGTGGCCCAGAGATATCACCAAGGAATGAAAAGCAAACCTAGGGCCTTTCTACTGCTTCTGTACAGAGGATGAGGGCAGAGCATGATGTGCTGGAGGAGGCACACAGTGCATCTTATCTAAATTTGGCGCTTTTTCCATGGATGTATTTATTTTCAGAACTCTTTTCCAAATTTAAGGAGGGATGTGACTGACAATCTAACAGTATATTAAATGCTACCAAAAATCAACATTGGTGTGGCCAACCAAGAGAGACAGGCAACATGAGTTTTTATTAATATCACATGCCAAAGAACATTGTGTGACTCGCTATGATGAATGGAACAAAATGTTGCGTTCTGGCACAAAGATGAGAAGTGGAGAAAATTGCAATCAATCAAATACAGCGACATTAGTGAAACTTGGGTGAAAAATCTAGTATATAACTATGCCCCGTTATTGCTCATTCAGCTCATATATAATCCCATTGTGAGATTTAAGTGTTATTCTCATCACACTTTTAATCAAGACTTTATTGTGAGTGAAATTCCATGAACTGTTACTCGAGGGCTTTTTTTTCTAAAAGTTTCTTCTGTCGTTTAAATTTGAGAATGTCTGCATGTGCATACAGTGTAGCATATTTTAATATATTTATTTATGGTAGTCATGTTAAATATACGAGGGAGTATAAAAATTTCTTTGACCTTGGTAACAAAAGATGACATGCTGCAAATTTGCAAAGAATACTGGTCCATATCAACAAATGCCATTTTGCACTTGAGGCAAGATGAACCAATTGCAAAAGATTTGGGTAAAACAGAATCAGAGACACAAAATGGAAAAAACCCCCTCAAAGTAGTATTTGTTTATATACTTGCTTTTCAGTCGATGAGATCTTTTATTGTTGTATAAGTTATTTGAAGTATATTTTGCTGTATCTACACATATATATAGCATCCTAAACAAGTTTGGCTCCATGAACTTTGTAGTAAATAATATTGCCAGGACCTTTTTATTTCCCCCGTAAGGAACAGAAGCAGTGTGTGCACGTAAGCTTTTATGTTTGTTAAATTGAATGGCCATTTTTTGTTACATATTACTGTCTTGTAGGCTGTGTTTTCAGTATTTCTAGACATTGCCATCACACCTGGAGGCCTCACCTCGAGCCCTGTGTGCAAGGCTGGGCCCCTCACTGCAAGAAAGACACTGAGGGGCTGGAGCGGGTCCAGAGGAGAGCAACGAGGCTGGGGAAGGGACTGGAGGGAAAGTCCTGTGAGGAGAGGCTGAGGGAGCTGGGGGTGTTCAGCCTGGAGAAGAGGAGACTCAGGGGGGACCTCATCACTCTCTACAATGACCTGAAGGGAGGGTGCAGTCAGGTGGGAGTCGGGCTCTTCTCCCGGGCAACCAGTGACAGGATGAGAGGGCACGGTCTGAAACTGCATCAGGGGAGGTTTAGATTGGATCTCAGGAAGCCCCTCCTCACGGAGAGGGTGCTCAGGCACTGGGATGCACTGCCCAGGGAAGTGGTGGAGTCACCGTCCCTAGAGGTGTTAAAAAACCATCAGGACCTGTTCTGGCGGATGTGGTGGTGTTGGGTCATGGGCTGGACTTGATGACCTCAGAGGTCTTTTCCAGCCTCAACAATTCTGTGATTCTATGATTCTGTGAGAGAAGTGCTGATTTTACTTTTATTTCTTACTATAATACAGTAATATAATAATATTTATTACAGTGATACAATAATACAGGAATACAATAATAGATTTTACCTTTCTTAATGAAGAAATGATTCTGCCATTAGAATCATAGAATGTCTTAGGTTGGAAGTGACCTTAGAAATCATCTAATCCAACCTACCTGCTGTGGGCTGGTAGTCTAGTCCTTAACTAGATCAGGTTGCTCAAGACACACAAACACCTCCAGCTCCTCTTGTTTACTGCCCATATTGTGGGCGTTCACATAAAGACATTTGAGCTGGGCCCCTGATGAAGTACTTGAAGCCCCTGATGAAGTACAGTTGCACTTCAGCTGGGCTAATGGTTTCGCTCCCGAAGTTCTGCCTTTCCCAGGGTCGTCTTCATTTGATCTGCTTGTAACCCCTTCCCCCTTCATATCTAGTTTCAAGATGTCTCAGTGAGGCCCACCAGCTCATGACCCAGGATCCTTTTTCCCCTTACAGTCATCTAAACCTTGTCTTGTTTCAGTAGGCCAGGTGCTGTGTAGACCTCCCCATGGTTGAAAAACCCCAAATTGGGCTATTGGCCACCACCCTTTAAGCCAAGTATTAATCTCATGAGTTTTTTTAAATCTCTCAGTATTCCTTGCTACTTACAATCAATAGCTGTGGACAGAAATCAAAGCAATTGTCACTATTGAAACTGTAGCCACCATTTTGGTCTTTTTGCCTCGAAAATCAAGAGGACTAAACATCACTTAGCTTTGTCTTTGTCCACAAAAAAAGTAAGAACAGGAGTTGTAAGTACTGCGAAAACTGGAATTAAAATCATGAGAGAAAATGCATTAAGGCTCAGGCTCACAAGGCATTTCTAAGTCTAGATTAGGTAGATTTTAATAATTTGTTAATGCCTTTGTAAATATGGGTCATAATGCTCTAGGAGAAAAAAAAATCCTATTTTTAAAACATTTTAACGATTGCTGTGGAACAAACACAAATTACCAAAAATGACCATCATAAATTAATTGTTGTTTGCTTGGGTCTTTTTCTCTAAGGGTGAATGAATCTTCTGATCTTACACTAGTAAGTGTTATTGCATTGATTACTTATTTTGATTACTCCTTAAAAAGAATGCAGTGATACAGGAAGTTATTCAAGTTATTCAAGCGATATTTCTGAGAATAGAATGTAGCCTGCATGTTTATAGATGGAACATAGAAAATGAGACTCTAGAAGCCACACCTAATATTTACTCCCTCGTAATCACACTTGGTTAAACTAAGTAAAGAAACAGACAGGGACTTATTTCTTTTAAGTATCTACTTCCATTGCTGTTAAGCTGGTTTTACAAGCACTGAGAGCAAATAAAAGTGTTTGTTTACTTCTGTCTGTATTGCATAGAATTCTACAAGACTTTCTTTTTTATCCTACAGAATACTTCTCTCATTTGAAACTTTTTTATTTGTCTAATAATTTTATTTGCCTGTTCTTCATTGTTGAATAACTCAGATAAGTCTTTCACTTAATTTCCTGTGTGATAAATATCTCCTAGTGTCTTCTTCCAAATCAAAGTATTTCCATTAGTTTCCATCACTGTTTTGTTCATTCTGGTAAGAAACATAAGGAATCCTTGCTTATGGGAAAAGTCTACATTAAAACAACAATAGATTTTATTTATTCTTCTTTATTTATTCTTCCCCATCCACTTACAAGCGCATGTTTACATACAAATTCTAGTTTACTTTGGTCATATACTGTTACTCACTTTTAACTTTAGTTATAAGCTACTTAGGAAGTGGGGATATACGTATAGAAGTTTAGCGTGGCATCCAGCGATTTCCACAACCTCACCAAATGGGACATCAAGATTTGAGCCTCATCAGTCTGCCCATCCTTAGTAAACACAAATTCTGTTAGATATACTCTGAGATTTTATTACGGATATCATGTGTAAAATAAACATATCAATAAATATACATAGACATACATACATACAGTTTCATTTTTATATATTAATTATCTATATTTATATTAAGGTGTATTTTTATATATAATTATTCCTTTGTCTTCAGGTAAGAGACTTCCTGGCAGTTTCATTTAGCCTTCCATGAAGTAGCCTAAATATGTAGCTGAAGTATTTTGAGGTACTAGACTCAGTGATGTGAACACTGCAGCAATAAAAATTTGAGGTGTTTTAGCCACATATCTATCACCAGTTTGCAAGAATTTCTGAGCATTGCTGTATTTATTACTTCATTGTCTGTGTCAGTCATCTCTCTGTATAGTTTATTTTTGTCCACTTTAAGTCTGAAACAAATCTATTTTGCATTTTGTAATACACCATATTCTTTTATATAGAAAGAAAATTTGAAGAAAAATATAGAAATAATATTTAAGGTTCATGTAACATTTAATCTTTCAGTAGGTATAAGCTATAATAAATAACTCCATTATTAAAGGTTAAGTATTGGAAAAGAGATGGAAATTGGAAGAAAACAGTAAATATTAAAGTAAAATATATTGTTGGGGTTTTTTTATAAAGGGCTGGGTAACTATGAATTCTCAAATTTCTTGCCTAATTTTGAAAGGTGACAGATGAGAGAGTTTTAAAATCTCTTTTGAAAGATCATTTGTTGGTTAAACTGAGTCATAAGTGCTTATATTTATTTTTTTTGTAAATCGGAGGCAAGGAGCTCAACATTTAGATAAATGATGGAGAAGCTATCTGCTTAAGGCTGATACTGTATTATGTTCCATAAGAGCAACACAATCATTATTCAAAATATGACATTCTCTCTAGTGAAATAATGAGAATCAATGAAATATATGCTAAACTTTATAATCTCAATTTTTTTTTTCTCCCATATGAATTTTTTTTTGGGAAAAAAAGAGATGTGAGGTTCACGTTTAAATTAAGGCAGTCCGACTGAGAAAAAGCAGACCAAGATATCTGTGCATGGTGTGGGAAGGACAAAGAAGAAAAGTTCTCCCTGTGAAAGATCTGTATGAAAAACTTTTTTGGTGATAGAGGAGGAGGAGGTGGAAAAATTAACATCAATATTAAAGTGCAATTGGGTTGGATCAGGAGTCTTGATGATGCATCTGGGAGTAGAATAATGTAAATCACTGCAGGTATAATTATGAAGGTAATTGCAATGCAGTGTAAGTAGTACCCAAAAAAATGAAATTAAAAAATTGCAAAGCAAATAAAATCACGAGCAGCCAAAAGACAAAAAGTTTGTGATAAATGGTTCATTTAGACCTGCAGTGCTGTGTGGGCAAAATTGGATTGCAATCATAGCCATTTCAAAAATGAAAACATTAAGAGAAAAGGAAATTGGACAGAAATGGCATGGAAATTACAGCCTTTGATCCGTTTTTGAAGAACCTTTTATGAGGCATCATCGTGAGTGGGCAGCAAATTCTTTCCAATCTCCTCTTAAACCACTTGTGAAAGCTTGGAGATCATGAGACTGAAATAAACGCTTTAGCATGGATTGTGGGAGTGTTTCTCTCGGCTGACCTTCTTTAGCTTGTATAAGCAGCACAAAATTGCGCTGAATGTTTAGTGCAATAATATAGAATGTGTATAATATATGCAATTACATAGAACATAGCT
The DNA here is from genome assembly GCF_000703405.1 of Apaloderma vittatum. Lineage (NCBI taxonomy): Eukaryota > Metazoa > Chordata > Aves > Trogoniformes > Trogonidae > Apaloderma > Apaloderma vittatum. The sequence goes on from NW_009720256.1 coordinate 27,842, forward strand.
TAGCACAACGATATAGAAAAGAAACTATTTTCTGTAGCAGCACTACCCTTTTGTTAATTTTCTGTAAAAATCAGGAACTCTAGGTAGGGATAGACTGCATGTTGGTTTTAAAGATGTCGTAGATAGAAGTGCAAATGGGTTTTGCAGCTTACAATTTTGAGGGCTTACTTAGTCTGGGCTGCATAAGTTCTGTCTAAACTTTCCACAGGTTATATTCCTGAGGAAGGCTGTGTCTTTCTCTTCTTACTAATGCATCGTTTTGAACCTTCTGGGTTCTTCAGGGAATTGCAATGTCTCAATGTGGAAATTCAGTGTATATACAGAGAAAAGAGGAAAACTGTTAACATGAATAATATACTGTAATTTCCAAAGCATAGTCCAGCTCTCCACTAGCTAAAATTAGATTAAGCTCTGAGGCTATAAAACAAAGATGATCATAGACTTGTTCAATTGCTATTAAAATATCTGTAATTCTGTTGTAAAACTTTAATGTATGAATGTTTTTGGCATTGCTTCTTATTAAATACCAGTAATTAAAATCAAAATACATTGGGTTAGCTGTCTCGTTCTGTAAAGTCTGAGTAATTAGCTTTCAGGTAATTGGTCAGATTAGTAACTGTACATAAAATGATTATTGTTGATGAGAAGAAATATGTTACATCCTGATTTGAAGGATCATGAATGCTGTCGCATAAAAGAATAAGCACACTATTTTACATTTCAGTAAACAACAGCTGGATTCTTCCAAGAGTGCTGCTTAAATCAGATTCAAGCTGCCTGAAGCAAAATCCCTGTTTATTTTCATATTTTATTTGACTTGACTGGGTTCTGTTTTCATTAACATTTTCTATCTGAACTTTTGAATTCAAGAACCTTTACCTTCTGCAGAAGAAGTCAAGTTTTCTTTGAATTTATGAAATTTAGGGTCTCTTTTTAACTTTCTACAGCATTATTAGGGTGAAAAATACTCTCCATTATATCCAAATCATAGGATCACAGGAAAAATTAATATAAAAATAGTAAAAATGTTTACTTCTTTGTAGACTATTTTAGAGTTTTTTTATTATTGGATTATAAAATGGGATATATGAGAGGTGGAGACAGAGCTGTATTTTGCTGTGATGCTGCTGCTATTATTGTCATTAATCATTTATATAGTTTATGTATAGCTGCTGTTCACATCTTAGGCAGCTAAAAAATGTCATCCATGCCCTGAAGTGTTTGCAGTCTAAAATTAGACAAAAGACCAACAAAAGAGGTAACAGACGATAGCACTTGGCTCTAGAAGTGGGAGATTTGGAAGAATATGCTATTGTTTATCTGCTGTCCTCTTACCACTTTCCATTTGAAATGCGTGCTTTTAACAGACTGCAGACTTGCTGAGGGTACACTCTGCCCCATCATCCAGACCATTAATGAAGATGTGAAACAGGGCTGGACCCAGTATTGACCCCTGGGGTACAACCTAAACTAGACTTGTGTACCACTAATCACCACTTTCTGTTCAGCTGTTTTTCGGTGCACCTCAGTGCCTGCTCGTCTGGCTCGTACTTCACCAGGTTTTCTATGAGGATTTTACAGGAGATGATGTCGAAAGCCTGACAATGAAAGCTAACAATAGCCTCTGTTCTCCCTTCATCTACTAAGCCAGGCATTTCATCATAGAAGGTTCTCAGGTTGGTCAAGCAAGACTTCCCCATGCTCATTACTACCAGTCACCTTCTTGTCCTTCTTGTGCCTGAAAATGGTTTCTGGAATTACCTGTGCTCCATCACTTTTCCAAGGATGGGGGTGAGGCTGATCAGCCTGTAGTTCCCTTTGTGTTCTCCTTCATGCCCTTCTTGAAGTTTGAAGTGGCATTTACTTTCATCCAGTCTTTGGGCATTTCTTCCATGATCATTCAAAGGTTATCAAGAGTAGCATTGAAATGGCAGCAGGCAGCTCCCTCAGCACTTGTGAGTTCATCCTGTCAAGCACCATGTTCTTATGTATGTCCAGTTTGCTTAAGTATTGCCTGACTTGATCCTCTTCCACCAAGACTACATATTCCTAGCTTCAGAATTTCCCTTTAAGGGTCTCCAGGACCGGGAATTCTTGAAGGCAAGCCTTGCTAGTAGAGACTGATGTGAAGAAGGTATTTAGGTACTCAGCCTTTTCTATGTCTTGTGTCACCAGGTCCCCTGTCACATTCAGCAGTGGGCTCCTATTTTCTGTAGACTTCTTTTTTGTCATCTGTGTACTTAAGGAAGCTCTTCTTACTGTCTTTAACATTCTTTGCCAGGTGGCAAAGATTCCAGGTGGGCTTTGGCTTCCGTAACTGCATCTTCCTGTGCTCAGCCAGGATCTCTGTATTCCTCCCAGGTTGCCTCTCCCTGTTTCCACCTTCTGGATGATTCATTTTTGTGTTTGAGTTTTGCTGGGAGCTCCTCGTTCACCCATGCAAGCCTCCTGACATTTTTATCTGACGCCTCACTCATGGGGATGGAGGAGTTGCAACTCTTGTGGAAAACAGTCCCAGCTCTCGCAGCCCCTCCTCATATGAGAGATGTTCCAGTCCCTTAGTGATCTTCGGGGCTCTTCTCTGGGCGCATTCCAGTATGTCTGTGTCTCAAACTGGGAAGCACCGTATTGGACACAGCACTCCAGATGTGATCTCAACGATGCTTTCTTTACAGATGGTTGTAGCAAGGTTTTCAAGTAATGGATATAGCAAGAGGAGACTGTGATTAATGTGCGATTATCAGTTTCATAAGGGCAAAGAAGAGTAAAGTTTGAAAGATGAATAGGAAGGAAAAAAAGTGTTCTGAAGAGTCAACGGAGGAAGAAGGTAGAAAACACAACTAACTGAAAGCAGTAAAATAGAGCAGAAGGCTGAGATACATATATTGGGAAGGTGAGTGGGAGGGTGAGGATAAGAGGAAGGATCTAAAGTTTGATAAAAAATTAATTGAAGGCAATAGGAATCTTTTAGGTTTATTTCAGCAGTTTCTGGTTAGGGAACAGGTTGTATAAGTGGCAGATTGTTAGAAATAAGATACACCCTGTCTAGACTTCAGATTTCCTAAACTTGAGCCATAACAAGTACCTTTGGTGCTTTGAACCTGCTTTCTTAGGTTGATGGCTGATGATTGCTTTGGTACCTCACTGGGATGTGCTTGGAAGAAGGACTGAGTCTAAGGACAACTGTTTCAGAAGGACATTCTCATTTCCAGAGGTGGTTCTTTTAGCAGAAAAAACCTCTGCCTGGTTGTGACTGAAGTAGATTACACAGATGTTCCACAGAGTGTCTTCAGAACACAGAAAATCTGCACAAAATGAAAACAGAGCCAAAGGGATATTTTAAATTTCCAAGTCCTCACAGGGAAGATAAAATCTAAACTTTGATTTACTGCTTAAATTATACATGTTTTTATACGGGGCCACTGAACTGCTGAGAAGTTTAAATGGTCCTAATAAGGGTAGCATGAGATTTGAGCATCACATATTTTGTATATCTGTGAGCCCTAAACTCTCATGGAACCACCCTTTATCCTTACCTTCTGGAGGGTTTTTGTTTGTTATTCTTTTTAAGTATTTCCTTTTTTTTTTAATTTTATTTTATAAGTAATTTGAGATTCAGTGCTAATGGGCAAAACACGTGCTAGTTACTTACTTCTGCTACTGTAAGCTACTTCAACCGTAAATCTCAAAAAAAAAAAAAGTTAAATTCCCTATTGAAATCTCCTTGTTAAGGAGTATTATTGCTATGGTCATCTCCAGGTAGCAAATGACTAACTTAATAAAATGTCCAGTGTTAGCACGTCTGTGTTTGGTCTCCATGAAATGCTGTGATAAATACCTATTTTGTTTAATTTATAGAATCCACCAACCTCTGCATACAGTCTTCAGTTTCTAAATTGTCAAAAGCATATTTGAAAAAAAAGAAAGTTTCTCCAAGTTTTGAGCTTCCAAATGCCATATGCTCTAGTATACACAAGAATTTTGTGTAATGTATCCAAACAATTAGCAAGACAGGTCCTGTGCAAACTGGAGAGAAGAATGAATTCCAGAAACTAAGAACAAATAAAACACTTGTCAGTAGTTCCTTGACTTAAGGAGAGCTGTTACACCATTTCTGCTGGACCATAATTACAATCCTAGATGTACAGACATCCACAGTATCTCCAGTGTAAAATACTTTCTTCTAGAACACAAGTATATTAGCTGTAATAGGTATTAACATATCTATTTTCTGATAGCAAGTAATAGGTAAGTGGAAAAGATGATAGATTGATAACTAAGGCAATTCTGCACAACCAAGGATTCCATATACTTGCAGAGGATTAAGTGGCGATAGGGAATGAGGTAGATTTCTCAGCCAATTTCTCAGTTTCTCATATCTGGGGCTGTATGAAAGCATTACAGCTTTTGAATACAAATTTGGGAATCGCTTTAGTGGTAGCCAAAAACTCACTGTATTTTATTTGTTTTGTGTGGGGGAGATTTTATGGAGGTAATGGAAGACTAGGGTCAAATCTTTTTTCCCCCTTCTTCCTATTGTTTTATGTTAAGGGTTCTTATCTTCTTTTCAAACTTCATGAAGAAAACATGAAAAATAGCATTTATTACCATTCTGTGATATTTGTAAGGATGGTGAAGAAATAGCTCATAAAAAGTATTTCTCAAATTTCAACATACTGACTTTTTCATTACCATAGCAGGTGGTCATTTTCATATAAATGAAACTCGTAAATAGAAACCCACCTTTTCACATGGATTCAATTACAGTGAATGCTTCCAAAAGCCAAATGCATGGAAAAAAATTCTTCCTTTTCATTCTCTTTCTAACCAAATTAAATGAATATTTAAATCTTTTTTTCTTTTTTTTTTTGATTTTTAATACATACAATGGCCATAGTCTAAATGCAGTAATATGTAAAATAATGCTAAATGGCTTGATATTTTTGGAGGTATTTGTTCCTTCTTTCCAGTTTTCTTCTTCTGAGTTGATACTAAAGCTGTACAAAACATATTTTAAGCCAAAGTGAAATTTACTTTTTTTGTTTATATGTTTGTGAAATAGCTTTCAGGTTTCTCACAGACTCATTTTGACCTATGCTCTTCCCCTTTCCTCATTTAATATTCTCATAAAACTCACCCTTTTCTTTTGGGGCAATCATTATTTTCCAGACTGCTGTCATCTGGAAAACAAATTACAGTGTAATGCATGGCACATTAAAATATCAGATGAAATTGTATAAACTTTCTTCTGTAGGAGTCTTATCCCAATCTGGGTTTTTTTTTTTCCTAGTCTGCTGTTAGCTCAGACTTCAGTATCTAAAGTCAAGTGAGACAAATCCCACTCTTAAAGTCCTCAGTGCCCTTAGAGGTCTAGTTAAAATACTAGTCTATCTAAGGACTATTGAAGTTACATGAAAAAAGAGGCAACGTACAGTACTCATTACTAATGATGTCACTATCGTGTGTTTGAAGTGTATTGCAGCATAGGGTGTCCATAGAAGTTTAAATAAAATATTTCCAAGTGAAATGAAAGGCATCTTGGAAAAGCATTGTGAAGTGCCTGAGCAACATTTTAAATAACAATTCTTAAGCACAGCTTGGGGGATGAGAAGTACACCTTATCTTAGAAGTACAGCTTTTAACCTGCACACTGCTGACACCAACAATGAAAATAAATACTGCTTCTGGTGGGATTCCCTAGCTGAAGGGCATTTCAAGAACTTATTCCCCTAGACGAATTTCCAAAGACGTTATTGGGCCAGGCAAGTGGAAGCGGTGCCTTGGCACAGTGCTGTAACTGCTATCTTCAACTCATTAGGTTCTGCTGTGGAAGAACAGATAACATGAAGTGTTTGCACAAAATTGGTCAGTTCAGCTAGGGTCTTTTCAACACTTTAAATCTGTCTTTGTGTCCAGCAACCTGCTAGCAGACAAAGATGGCAATTTAAATCCTTGACATTTCAGATCCTTTTAATCACAACCGATGCAGGCTTCATCCATAAATGTCGGTTCTGTTGTACTTGTTGCAGTGAAGAAGGTTTTAAAGCAGTATCTATCTGTTGTACTTTGGCAGAGATGATTCCCAAGATGACCAATATATGTAGTAATTAGATTTCAGTTGCCCTGTCAAAAGCATTGTGATTTAAATTGCTATGCTAAAATCTGCTGAACTCTCTCCTAAGCACACTTGCAAGGGTACAGTGTTGGCATGCATAGAAAAGAGTTCATGATGACTTAGTGATTACTTTGACATACAGTTTGTATCTTTTTAAAATTCCTATTACTAAGCTCAACTGCTGATGGAAAATATGTATGCAGTAATTAGTACAAGGACTGATAAGCATATTAAATCAGGCACATTATTTTTTGCATATAAATTATGATATTATGGAAGAAAGGTTGTTGAGCTGGACACAAAAGTGCTAATAGTGATTTGTAAAACAATTTTTGTAATGAAAAGATATTGAAGTTGATGATACAAGGGAAACTCAGAAGAAGGCATTTAGCTTTATATGACTAAAGAACTTTTCTCTTTCCTTACCCTATGCCATCCTTATCTTAGAGCACTTCCCATTTTTTGCAGCTACTCTCTTTGTACAAGAGTTTGCATCTGAGTCTTCCACACTGGCTCTAAATAAAGATTCTGCAATTTCATTCCAGATATTTTTGGGGTACAGATTTCTTGTCTTCAGAGGCATGAATGAGCTTGTTTCAGTGCCTGTGATAGAGAGGTTCAATATTGCTCTATTTCGCAGTTTCTCACTACAAACAGAACATGTAAATCTGTTTTTTTTCCATTTCAATAACCCATAAACTGATACTTGAACTATACAGAGATAACTGTACATTTCTTATACTTCTTACATAAAGTTTTACTGAAAGCTAAGCCATAAGCAGTTTTTAACGTTACATTAACACCATTTCACATAATTCTTAACTGACATCTTTCAAACCTTCCTATAGAAGTGAAAACCATTGACTTGTCATCAAATAACAGTATAAACGATTTATATGAAGTTTTTTTTGAGTGGACATGATTATATTAAAACTAATAACCAAAGATGTCTATTTGTATTATTTATGTATATATATACAAATTTCATTTCAAACCACATCTAGAGCATTTTACAAGTAGCATGTTACTATTTACTTAATAGAAATTATGTCTGGCTAACAATTGCTGATTTGTGCTCTCTATGGTCATGATGTGCTACTTAAATAAAGATGACTTCTCTAAGTTTTTAAAACTAGGTACACAGAGGCTACCTAAATGAGACACCTCCTTTGAAGTAATGGGGAGAACCCAAAGTGTCAGTTCCTCTCTCTGAGAGCTGCGTGTGAGCAGCAACTCTGAATATTACGTTTACTTAAGTCACAGTTCTTTGGCAGTCAATTTGAAAATTAAACCGTTTTTAAACCAGTTTACCCTTGTGTTTCATAACCATGTCTTCTTAGTAAACATCATGAAATGACAAACTGGTGAATCAGTTCAGCTGAGATGTGAAATGCTAGAGTTTAGAAATTCCACATCTGAGGATCACCTCCATCTGTCTGAAGGAAGGATTATATTGAAGAGAAATACTAATTCCCTAGAAAAGCAAGATTAAATATTAGCTATTTTATATTTTCTGATGCTTTTGTTATTTTAAAATCTATTTTAATAAAATAATTGAAGTAGACATTTGTTTTAAAATAATCTGAGTTATGAACATTGATAATAGCCACAAGTTTTCAGAAATTATAATGTATTTGGGTATTATTCTTTTTTTTTTACATATCATGCCTATTTTCATTTCCTATTGCCTGTGGTTTTTCAAAAGTTAAATAATTTAGACATGTCCTAGATTTAGAAAATGATGTTTTAAAAATCTGTGATTTAAAGTGTGCCTGGAAAAGGCATTTTATAACACACAAAAATTGTTTTCTTGCTTTCATGTAAAAGATGATTTGGGAAATGTTAGATCACTAGTCTGACCTCAGTAATGTACAAAGGTTTAGAGGATATTTTAATGAAAGAGTAGTGAGGAGCATGGAGGTAATGGAAGCCCACACAGAATTACCAAATAGAGCATGCCAGACTAAACTGACCATGTTCTGTGAAGAAATAACTGTTTTTTCTTGAGAAAGGAAGCTTAGTAAATTTTACCTATAAGGACTTCTTAGCATTTGATATGGAAGCACATTTTTAGAAAGGTCTTAGTTATGTTATACATGTGTACAAAAGCTGTAAAGTGATTAACAAACTTTGAAAAGGGATAAACATGATGATGAGCTGTATTTAAAGTTATTGTAGAGGAAGAAGGTTATTGGCAGGATTTTTAGAGGGATGTTGGTCTTATATCAATATTATTGTTTTAACAAGTGGCCTCACAAAGTCAGAAAACTTAAGAAATTTACTTCTGACAAATGTTGGAAAGTTTTGGCAGCTTGTAGAAGAAATGATACCTCTAGAAAAAAAGGATTGAAGTTGAGGACAGGATTAGAAATGGATAATGCATAGAAGTACAAAATAAAAGGTAACCACTGATAAAAAATTTCTACTCCATCTAGGTTTCTCCTTAACCCTTGAAACAACAAAGATAAAGAAAAAAAAATCAGTTCACAGGTGACTAGAGATACCACCAGGGAAAACTGAAAGATTTCTAAGAGTTACTGAGCAGTCTTTTTTTCGGTGGTGCCCAGTAATAGGACAAGGAATAACAGGGCGACAGAACTGGGGCTGTTTAGTCTTGAAAGGAGATGGCTCAGAGAGGATCTTATTAATGTATATAAATATCTGAGGGGTGGGTGTCAAGAGGAAGGTCCCCAGCATTAGAACAAGAACTAATGGGTTTAAGTTAGAACATAGGAAGTTCCACCTCAACATGAAGAGAAACTTCTTTACTGTGAGGGTGACGGAGCCCTGGCACAGGCTGCCCAGGGAGGTTGTGGAGTCTCCTTCTCTGGAGACATTCAAAACCCACCTGGACGCATTCCTCTGTGGTCTGTCCTGGGTGGGGAGTTGGACTAGATGATCACTAGAGGACCCTTCCAACCCCTAACATTCCCTGCTTCTATGATTTTCATGAATCCCATGTTAAACTATGTGCATGTGTGTGTCATTAAGCAGTATCTTCATGGTCTGTCATTTGAGTAGCTTGCAGCAATGAACAGGTATCTTCACAGTGCAGTGCACCAAGACATTCAGCAGCAACTAAAACATACTTAGGAAGTCAATCCTCTAGTGACCCATCAAGTTCCTATGAGTTTTCTGTGCTAGATCATTTCTGTGACACAACAGAAGCCAAAGTTCAAGGCTAGCGTTTTCACTGCTGGGTGATTTGTTTTCTGATTGCATTTATACAATCTTTTCACTAAATTCATTAGTGAAAAGGTAGCAGTAGAAAATTCCCAGGAGTTCAGTCTCATCCATTCAAGTGTTGTATTGCCTCACTTTATTTTTTTGATGTTTTTATAAAGGACTGGTCAGCCCAGCACTTAGCTAAGTGATAAAGACAAAAACTGCATTATGACTTGTTGGAAAAATACCCTCTCTACTAAATAATTATATTGCAGAATAGTAGTAAGCTACTCTTATATTTGAGGACAGATTTTAGAGTAAGGTATAGCCCAGTAATTTATTTATTTAGCTATTTGCGTTGAACTGGGCCTCCTACATATTTCTTGTTGTTTAAGATTGTTCCAGGACTACAGACTCTGTATGAATCACATTATGAAGCTCTGGAAATGCCAAATATGAGTCAATATTTGTCATGGTTATCCGTACAACTCAAGCCAAGTTTTCTTCCAGAATGGCAAATACTTCTGAAAAAAAAGATTTAAATTCAGCTGGCATAAAAGGTTGTATCTGACTGAACGACTTAGGCCTGGCCTTGCCAAGGAGATGCAGCCGGATGAAGGACAAGGAAACACAGCAGAAATAAAAAATTTCACACAGATTCTCTGCAGGAAAAGTCCTGCCCCTCTAAAATGGATGCCTTCATCTGGTAATTTGTTTTACAAATCTCAGAAAGGGGTATTAGCTTCCCCAGTGTTAAGAGTGTAGAGCTAGTTCAACAAAGTTATATGTAACAGTCTTGTAATTTTAATGTGCACATCGTGTGTGACTATTCAGACATAGCACTAAATTTTGAGCAGATGTTTATTCATTGAAAATTGCAAATTTGGAAATGACTGCCAATTAAAAAAAAAGTTTAATCTGTTTTAGTGACTGTCAATTCATGTTTGAAGGGTCGCTGGAGGGCTTTTTTTCTGTTCTGAAAAGACTCAGGATACTTGTTTTATCTAATCATCTCTTCTCTGGTCCTAATCTGTGTGGAAGTTTTATTGTCATTGCACTGTTCAGAGAATGAAGTATACCTGGATGATTATCTGTCTTTATCTATACGTGCATTAGTATCTAAGATGGTTTGATATTTTCCTGCTTGCCTTGAAATTTCATTCCTTCCAATTTTTCTTCTAAAATACCAAGTACAAGTTTCGACCCTGAAAAATATTTCTAGAGCAATCACTGTTGTGAGCCTTCCTAAATTCTTCATTTCCCTTCAGAACTAGGTCTCTTCATTTGTTCTTTCTGTGTTTTGAGTTTTCAGGCAAAGTTATTTTATGGAGCTTTCAGTGTCATTGAATTTAAGAACGGCAGCTCAGGCCTTCTGCCAAGTTAGTGTTTTGGGACTGAAATGGTCATTGTTTTTCTTTGTTGAAAAAAATATGATGCTCAGACTTGAAGCCAAAGTCCTTTTTTTGTAGAATAAATAATTATCCTGACATAATTTGTCATTTGTACGTGTGGCATAAATTTTGTGAGAACAGAGCAAGCTGGGTTACAGTCCTAAAGAATCCAGGTTCTGTTTTCTCAATTTGTTTCAGCAATAATTTCTCCAGGTCTTTTACTGTGAATTCCTTGTGGGGAACAAGGCTTGTACGTTTGTGAACTCGCTATTCTGATGCCGTATTTAGGCTGGCAGGAAGCCTCGTGCTTCCCATGCTGGTTGTTTTAATGGCTGGAAGCAAAATCTTTTGCCCTTGATGAAATGGTACCCTGGGTGTCTGTATATATAAGACTTTTATTCCTCATTTTTCTCCATTTCAACTTACTATCTGGAGGACTGTCTATGGAAAAAGCAGCATCACACTTCTGAGTTCTAGCTGGCTGACCGTGTATTAATGTCTCATTTAAACATTAAACCCATGTTTACCTTCAAGTTTTGAAGATGTTGAGTCACACTGCTAGACATTATAGAAAAATGAAATATCAGAGATGCTGAAACGTGAAGCAGAGGAAATATGCTTACTAGGAAAGTCCATCAGACAGCATTTTAAGGTTTGTCTGTTTCACTGTGCTGCTGATTTTGCTTATTTGTCTTTATATTCTGGCTTTACCTGTTAGTATAAGGATTTTGTTTTATATTGGCACTTACAGAGGTATGGATGGCAGTGTATCTGCAGTATTTTGATGTGAAGATACTGGCATGGGAAATTTGGGAATAAAATTTTCCATTATAGTGTGTACAAGCCTGATAAAGTCCTTTATTTTTTCTCTCCTTCAGTTACCCACATACAAAACTGAGATAATATTTCCCTGCTGCCAGACATACTATTCTTCCACTCCCCCTACAGCAAGAGAATGCTATGAGTAATTAGGAAAGGGAACTCAAAACATTTATATTTGGAGGGTTGGAAGAGGGTAATCCTGCTAAGAGAGAATTTTAAGAAAAAGGAACATTTGTTAGTTGTTTATAACTGATTTTTTTGCAGTTACATGCAATGCTAGTTTGAAAAAGAAAAACAACTTGCTTGGTCTGGCTTGGCATTTGGGTGGATATATCACAGTGTGAAGTTTAGATGAGTCTCTGTGCAAAGCTGGACTAAAGATACCAATGCAGACACTTCTTCATTTGCCTGAGTGTGTAATCGTTGTAGGTAAGAATTTGCCTATATATCTATAATCAGAGTTGTCACTTAAAAGAATAGAGCTTTACTTTTGACAGGAAACTATTTTTGCTGTAAAATGGAAAAGTTATAATATGCATATTCAGTGTGGAATAAAAATATATGTACCTCAGAAAAATAATTGCATTTGTTGTTGAAAGTTTGGTCTAGTTCTGGGATACAAATAAACTTCTGAAATTTCAAGAGAAAACACTAACTGCTAATGAGAAATACCTATTAGGAGTTTTTGCCTTGAAAATGCAAGTGAGGAAAAACAAGGAATCCATGTAAGAAGATCAAATTCCAAATAGAAACATCTAGAAAGGTGCTTGAAAATATTTTCAGCGTGTCCTATAACACAGTGAAAGCCAGTTATATCATCTACCCATTTTCCCATCCCCATGCCCTCCAGAAAACTAACCCCTTCCCACACAATACGACCATCTTTTCAGTTCTACGACTAGCACTTGCAGATTGAACACAGTCAGCACAAACATATACACTGGTTTGAGAGGACCGAGGAAGAAACAGAGATTTCCAGACTGCAGAGTAGCCACAGCCCCAGCTGGGTAGATGGGGCTTATGCACGGTGTGGGGTGTGGGAAGCCCATTGGCATGTCTTTCAGCTTCTTGCACCTCCCTGTTGCATGTTCTAATCACTGGCTGTGGGAGCAGGGAGTGGAAGCATTTCAAACTCTGTGGAAAAGGGCTTTGTAGTTTGTCAAATTTATCTCAGTATGGAGGGGAGGGGGGGAAAGCCGCTTGAATTATTTTTACATGAGGAGAGAATTGCTTCCTGCTCAGCACTAGGCAATTTTCAATTGTGGGTCTCAAACACGTACAAACACACTTTCATGGTGTTTAACTGCAGGGTTTGGGTTGGAACCACTTCAGAGGAATATTTGAACATTCCCATTGGATATTTGAATAATACAAGATTAAGATTTTGTCTATGGTATATATACATGTGTGTATTTTTACAGCTTAAGCCTTAGCGTAACAATAACTGAAAAACATCCTTCTTAAGAACTGCTAGATGTAAAAAATCTGCAAGATGTAAGTCATGCTGATCAATTTACATTTAGCTCTGATATGTCCCTCTCTTCATTAATAGAAACTGGGAGGAGTCAGGTAGAGCAGAACAGTTGGAAGGGGGTTAGAATTGTGTTGACTGACTTTCCGCTCGCGGCTTTGAACGGTTTTATTGTTCTCACTGCCTCAGTGCCAGTCCCTCGTAATCCTGAGCAATACCTACAGCAGAAGGATTTGCTATCTGAACACAAACGTCTGTGCTAGCCTACCTACTTCTTACACCGTCGTCTGAAGATGTGTGCCTGCTCTTGGTTCTATTCCTTATTGTCTAATTATATTGTCTGTTGAAACAACTAAAATATGGCAAGAGTAATTAACAAAAGAAAACAAAATCTTCTCTTTTTTTTCTCAGCCTGCTGGGAACATACACACAGCCACAGGCTGTAGCTGACCCACTTCTTGATAAATCACACAGCAAAAATGACACTGAGGCAGCTAATGCCATCTACTGACTAAAATAACACTACCATCAGGACAGTCAGCCTCAAAAGAAGCTTGCAGGGCTGGCAGCATTAAAAATAATCAGAACATTATGTACACCTCTTTGATTAAATATAAGCTGAGCTTGAGAAGTTAAACCAGATGCTCCAGAAATCAGGATTCATTTGTGTTAAGCTTGTTCTGCAGCAAGAAAGCTAAAATAATCTGTTGTTAGAAAAGCCTTTCAATAACCTGATTTTTAGACTTGCTGAGTACCTTCTCTCCCATTGTCTTCAGTGAGATTTGTGTCCTCTCAGAATCTCTGAAAATCCATGCTGATACTGGTTTGCAAAAGATACTTTATATGCTGGAACTCATTTAAAATAGAAAAAGAATTTGCCCTTTCTCATCCCCGTTCATTCTTGTAATGGGTTTTCCCCAAATGTGTTATAAAGCTAATTGTTTTCACTTCAGAGATGAGACCAGGCTTTATATTTTTGATACCTCAATACCAAGACATAATCAGTGTTAGGTATGTCTCTGCTTTATGATATCTGCAAATAACCACTTAATTTAAAATATCTTTTTTGTGTTTATATTAACAGCTATATTGCTTCAATGCAATATGCAGAGAAATTTGCATTTGAAATAACAGCTACATTTCCTGCTAAAAATCGTTCACTGAACAAGGTGGATTACATATAAGATATCAACATCCTCCAGGTTAATAACAGAGAACATTCTCTCTAATAATTAATAATCACCTCTACACAGTAAAGCAAATCAGTGTGCTCAGCTTTTTTTCTGAGACAATTAAATTATAAATCAAAGTCTCATTAAAGCAGAGGAGGTACCTAAGTATGATTTTAAGAGGGGTGGTGTGAACTTTTCTGCGTGCTGAAATACTATCATTTCTGAGGCAAAATCCTGCTAGTTGTGTGGAGCTTGATAACTTCATAAAGCTGCTGGATCACTCTTTATTTAGTATTCTTGGCTTTCATTTTACACCAGATATCCAGGGCTGACTTCTGGGACAGCAGCAACATTGCAGCAACTTTGTACATTCCCGCCTGTCTCATGAGGGACCTGAGTCCTTTTTTAATGGCCTCTGGAATGCTTCTCCATGCTGTAGCTTTCATTCAGAGGCAATTTAAAATTTTAGGGAACTTTCAACAATTTATCCAGTTTTCAGGTGAAAAGGACTTTTGGTCATTTTGAGGAGAAAAAGTCTTAAGGAACACGATGAAGGAGGTGTCATAATAGGATATGGGCTAGTATAAAGGGTCCAGTGTTTTTGAGTACTACATTTTTCTCGCTTTTCTGTGTGAAGTTAAAATGTTATCTAGTGTTTGCTATGGCTAACATGAAATTTTGGATTTCTGGCACAGGTGAGATTTGTTCCGTGTTGGTTATATAGTTACAAAGCAATAGTATGGGGATAGGTGGGGAGGTTTTTTTGAGATGATTATATTGTTGTTTTCTTTGTTCTATAAAATCATTTAGGTTCTCTAGTCAAGTTACTTATATTCAGAACAATTTCTTATACTCACAGAGGATGTATAGAAGAAGATATTGAAGGTCTCATGGCAGCAACATGTGATAGCTCACTGTTGTTTGCTGTATCTAGGAATTTTTAAACAGCTTCAGTACAAACTGTGCAACATATACAAGCTCTTGTATTTTATTAGCTGCTATAAACTGGGATACTGGTTTCAGAAAAAAACTGCTTAACGTTATGTGATAATGGCTGAATGTGAAAAAACGAAGATTATGCAAAGAGCATTCATAAAGAAGTTGTATTTATAAATAGAATATGAAAGCCCATTTAAAATTGCTCCATAAAATTTGATGGCTTTAAATGAACCTTTGTGCCAAACAAGCCAGTCTTTTTGTTTTCTAGAGGCGTGGATTAGAGCAGGATTACTCAGCGGGTAGGAGGCACACGCTAGAAGTGGATCGCAGGGATCATACCAGCTAATGGACAGAATCCAGCAAAAATCCCCCGGTCTCTGTGACAAAGCAGAAGCCGTGAATGGGGGTGAAAAAGCTGCCCATCCCTCCCAGCTGTCCTGCTCTCGCTGCTTCTGCTGCTTCCCCCGCTGCAAGCCAGCACCTGTGTGGTGCTTTCTGTACCTAACCTGCTTGCATGCGGGGTCTGTTTCTGCCAGTTTTCATTATATTTTGGGGATGATTACCAAAAACTGCCTCCTGTAGCCACTTCAAGTTTCCGTGCAAACTGCATGGGTTTTGTTTAGAGCCCGTTGAGACAGAGCTATGGGAGACTGAGGTGAGAACCCAGGAGACCACTGTGGACCTGAGCACCTTACCCTCAGTGTCACCACAGGGTCCTACTGAATCTTGCATTTTTGCTGCCTGCCTGCTATCTTTAGTGATCTGTGGAAAAAAAAAAAAAAAAGTATTATAAGTGTTTATCTTCCTAAGTAATATTACTCCCTAAGAACCAGGTGTTAGTGCTGGAACTGAAATTCCTTGAAGTCGGTCCACTGCTGGGGTGCCTGTGACCACCTCATTACAAAATCTGTATAGTTACACAGAAGAAAAGGGAGTCAGAGGGAGACAAGGACCCAGGCTTGTAGAAGACTGTTCACCCTGTCTGTCTGTCAGTAGAAATAGAGAGACACTCCATCTCAGGAAGATCTAAAGAAGAGGAATTTGTTGGAATTTGTTGCTGTGCCTCATGTAGAGACCTTGTACGTGGCATTAGTCAGCAAGAAGCGTGCCTTCTCCTCACCTCTCCCGTGTCCCTGGCCCTGCTGCTTTTACAAGAGGGAATCAGCTTCACTCTGGGTTGGGGATGGTTGTTCACCGAGGGGCCATGCTGTGGTGCACACGCTGACTTCACACAGTTTTAAGGTGCCCAGTCTAAAGGCTCTTACCTTTTCCAGAAGATGACAAAAAGGAAAAATAAGTTGTGATTTCTCTTTCTCCTGCTTTCTCTATTTAAATATGTAAGCCAGCATATTCAACAGTATTGTGCAGTAGAAGGGCTCAAAACAAGACTTCACACTTTTTAAACTGAAAGATCTGTAGAATGTGTTCTAAGGATCGTGATTAAAATACATAGAGCCTCAGCATTGTGTAATTTTTATTTATTCATTCCTGGTACTTTTTACTTTCCTCCTTGTGACCTTTCACAGGACTTCTGACTCATTCTTTTGTTGTATTGTTTTCCTCCTCTTCCTTGTTTTGCCTTTTCTCTTAGAATGATCTCTCACTTTGTTCTTTTGTTTTTCTATTCTCTCTCCTGAATTGCACTCAACAATCACACCTCTCTGTCTGTCACCTTCTTCCATGACTGTCTTACTACCTCTAGCACTTTTTAAGTGCTTTATCCTTCAGTTTTATCCCTTGATACTTGCCCCTTTCAGGATTTCCTTTTCCTTCCCATCATAGACAGTTTTAGGGTAGCATTTTCCCTGAAGATTTGTCTGCTCCCCACCAGCAGTATTACTGAATTCCCTCTTCAGTAAGAGGAACGGGCGTGGGCAGATGCTAATTCTGTCCTAGGATAACATCACCTGTAGAGGGGAGAAGGAAAGCTGCATCTGAATCAGCCCAGACTTTCCTTTCTCCTGTTGGAACTGCTGGCATCAGCGGAAGGAGATGACTTCAGAAGACTGACATGCCGGTCTGAAACATCAATGAAGGTCAAAGATGAACACAGCACTAGTCCTTTTAAATGGTCACTGAGTTTAAATGTTAGTATTGAGCTCTGTGAGATATGGTGTTGCGAGATTTGTAGTCTCACAGGTTCGTGATTCCATGCCCATTACTACTTAATTAGTTATTTCTCGTACAAGGAGTTCTGCTTTTTGTTTTTTCTAGCATTCAGTCACTACACTGCACAATCTTCTTATCCAAACTCTTTTAATAAATATTGCATAACAACAGAAGATAGTGGAATAAATTGTGTTCTGGTGGGATGCACTGAATATTAGAAAGTTGCATTCCATTACTTACTTAAGTCTTCATGGATTTTGTATATATTATGGGAATTTTTGTGTGCCTCTTCTTTCTTCTCCAATGGACGAAGGGAACAGTGGTTAAAAATCTCTCTGGCTAGTCAGAGCAGATACGGCTAAAAAGGTGTTGTTTGGGAATGCAAGTCCTGGATTACTACCAGCCCTCATATGCATTGTTTAGATACATCCATCTCAATGTACAAACCTTAATGGACTTTTTTCTTTATTTTGTTTTAATAAAGCTTATCAGCAAAGGGAAGGCTATGTTTAGGTCAGAAAAATCTTTAGCTCCAGGCCATAAAATTGTTCTTCATCTTTACTGTTCTGTCTCTTCAGTGCCTTAGAAATGCTTCACAAAGCCACACTCCTGAGGTGCCAAGCGCAGACACTGGGAAGGGGTTCAGCAAGCAGAGCCTAAAATAACACTTAAATGTAGGTGCATAATGAAGAGAGGATAAAGATGATCATAGGTAGCAGCCGCACAAGGCAAAACTACATTTCACGATAATTGTAGTGTCCTACTTGTGTCATCACAGGTTCAGTGCCATCCATACTCTTTACTTTCTTCTGAGGCTCTGTCTCTCTATCTGTCTTCTGGCAACAACAGCAGGTGCTCTTAGGACTACTGTGATGTGTCCAGATTCAGCAGAGAATGCTGAAAAGTAGGAAAATACCTAATAAGATCACCAGGGGACTGGATAACCTGAATTTTACAGAAAGAACAAGCTCGTTCACTCTAGCAAAAAGAAAACCAAGAGGAGTATTGAAAAATATTGATGATATAAGTACTAGCAGGGGAAAAATACTATTGAAGTGAAAAGACAACTCAGGCCATGAATAAGCTTAGACTGGAAATGAGAACATGAGAACAATGAGATTCAGAAACAACCTTCCTCTAAATGTTAGAAGAGAAACATCCTGAACTGAATTTAAAAGGATTTTAAAAAAAATTCTTTAAAGGACTATAAGACACTGTCAAGTACTGGAATCTCACTTTAATTGCCTTATTTCCCAGCTAAGTTTCACTTTGGACTTCTTCAAAAAATGAGGACCTTTTGGTGTTTTATAATACTTGAGATCATTTTTCTAAAATATTTGTTTACACACTTATGCATCACCTCTTGTAAAATGTCTCCTGGGAAGCATTTTTGTAGAAGTCTGTCTATGAAAGCATCCATTTGAGCTACTTTCACAGAGGGCTTTTGTTGCTTTTCTTATGGATAGGCGGGAAGTGCTCTGTTCTACCAGCTGGAATTATTTCAGAGCTTCTAGAAAAATTGATAACTTTTTCTAAAAATCAAAATAACATTTGCTCATTCATAGGATCCTACCCATCTGACACAATTAGAGCGAGTCCTTTTAACGTGGCAACAAAGAACTAAGTTTGCATACCTCTATGAGTCAGTCATTTGGAAGCTTTATTCTTGCCCCTTTACTTGTTTTTTTTTTGGTGTAATTGGGATGAGCATTGTTTAAGCTTATCTAAACACTCCAGTAAGCTATTATGCTCCAGAAAATGAGGACTTCACTTTTAGACTGTACCTCTAAAAGTCTCCAGTCTGTAGCTGCCGTGCATGACCCTATTTTGTCTGCCATTGTCGCTGGGTTGCCCTTAATTACATTGATATATTCAAAGACTTCCCATATGTAAAAGACTAAAATGCTGCATCATATTTTGCTACTATGTTTTCCCTTCCATTTACATTTCTTAAAATGCCTTGGAATTTTATCACAGTGCCTTCATCCATATGCATGACATGCCACTGCAGAAGACAGAACTCTTTATTTTTAGAACTTATGAAAAATGCATCCAAACTTCAAAGATGAATTAGAAATCAAGATTTCTGATTAGATATTTTGGGATTCAAATCACATGAGACCACTAGGATGTAGACAATAAAAAGAGCGCTATTAATGTTTCTTTAGAGAGAGAAAATATCTTGCATAAATCCCAAGCAGTCTTCTAAGCATTTGGGAGACATACAAAACATAAGCTAAAATGACAATTTTACTGCCTACAGTTTGTAGCTTGTGATAGTTCTAATATGATTGCATATTGTTTCTTCTCTGCTACATCACTAAAAATGTGAAACATCCTGGAATAATCTGTGTTCTATATATCAGAATTCACTGAAACATAAACAAAAACAAAACATGATGCGGTGTCGTGATTTAAAATTTCTGTAAACGTTATGCACTGACATATTTTAGGGTTGAACTTCTTTATGAATATAGTTATAATAAATGTGACTTTATTATCTGCTCTTTACTGGAAATACTTGTTTTGTTAACAAGTGAAATTCCACCAGCAGTTTTTGTAAAGTTGGAAATTTTTTATTAACTTCCAACTCTCTCAGGTGTACAAATTTAAAGTCTTTATGAATGAGTGACTTTAATTAGGAATTTTAAATGTAACTCAAATACCACAGCCCATTGCTAATCTGTGCTAAGTTTTGCAGTATTTTGTACTACAAATATTTTGCCTGACTTCTTAAAAAAATATATTAACAGATTCTGTTATGCTACCTATGAAACTTATATGCTTATTAAACTGAAATAATGGGCTACCTAGAGATAGTAGTATAAAACAAAAAAACCCAAAAATATACTGAATAGACATTATTCTAAATTATGAAACATAAGCATCTTGAAATGAATGAGTAGAAATGTCAAAACTGCATACTCAAAGGTAGAATTTGCAAACAAATATTAGCAGTTTTAGTCTTATTCTTGGTACCTTTAAGTCTTTTTTTTTTTTACTTCTTGATTTCAAGGGAAAAAACAAATGTTAAATTTGTGAAGGTTATGTTTGAACTACGTCTGATGCCTATAGCTTGTGGAATTCATAAGATTCACCATTTGAAAGTGATTCAGCAGTTGGCTCTTTCAATGATTATATAGTATGCCAGAGAAAGTCTCTCTTCTGTGCTTAGAATCTGAACCCACCAAAAAAAACCCTGCTGTGCAGTTTACAAGCTATGCAGCAGAACAAAGATGTCAAAACAAAATCTGTTTCCCTTTTTTACCAAAATTTTCTTGGTTCAGAACTGTTCTCTGTATTGGGACAGTTCATTAACAGATAGTGTTTACCTTCTCAGAGCTCTGCTCATTACAAAATCTGCATATTAACTATAGTCTTTACTTAGTTCTTCCTCACGATTCTCATAGCTCCTCCTAAGGAGAAGGAAGGTGATTACTGAATACAAGAAGAATCCCAAGAAGAAACTACTATAGTTTATTCTCTTTAAATAGCTTAACTTTTCAATCAGATCTACCTGAAACTTAACAAATTTGCTACAATCTGCAGTTTGAGATGTGCTCAGCAAATACTGTGTCCGGGCATTCAGAACAAGAACTGTCATTATTATTGAGTGGCTAATGTGGAGAGATTGTTTTCAAACATTAACTCTTTTTCCTTGCTTTATATGCCTGCCTTACTCAATAAAAATAAAGCAAGACAAACAAAAAAATTCCACAGCAGGCAACGAAAATGACGTATTTTGTTTAAAGGAAGGGATCATAGGAAGGATCATACAAATAACTCATGTGATTAGCCTTGAATATACCAGGCACTAGGCGGTGACCATTAAAATTACTTCAAAGCAACAAGCAATACATTACTGTAAGATGGAAGAAACGGTTATTCTAACATCAGAAGTGAATTGGGTTGTTTAACTTCTCGGCTTCTTGAACATTATAGTCATTTTAGTATAATTAAATGAAGATTAGTTGGATGACTATTACTTTCCTATATTTACAGGGCCTAACCATGATTAATACTTTGTGAATAAAGTATGCAACAGAAATGTTGTAGATCTAGGAATATGGCCAAACGCTGTTCCATGTTTATAAGTATACAGAAATACTGAGATTTACTATACTAGATTAAACTGATATTCCATCTAGTTTAAGTTAGTACCCATCCAATACAATATATAGTGTCTGCCAGTATTTAGAATCAGATGCTTCAAACAGGCGTGCAAGAAATCCTAAACCAGCTTTTTGTAGAGATATGTGTCATTACTCCTAACCCTTTACTGCTGACAGTTTGATAGGGGCACAAAGGAATAAGACTTTGTGGCTTTCCAAAGGTAGTGGAGATAGTTTCGGAAGAGGGTGTAGGAGAACACTGTTTAGGTCACATTGGAATTCACTTTCCAAAGGGTACATCCGATTTCTGTTTACTCTCTCAGGAGAGAGAGGTTCTGGGTTGTGCATGCCTAGAACATAATCAAAAAAACTTGTGAAAATGTAAGCCCAAAAGAGTTTACAGGGAATTATATTAACAAAAGTTAAAAATTGTCCCTGATGGCTTCCCAAGATACGATTTCCTATTACCTTTTCAGTGTTAGCTTCCATTAAAAATGGAAGTGGTGGGTTCAAAATATAACCAATTAAAATTTGTACATCATCATTAGGCTGCAATTCACAATGAGTTGAACAGGTTTGCTAAAAACCTGTCCTTTATCTTCTGTGCTACTGTAATGATTTTTCTTACATAAATCTTTTAACCAGTCCTATGTTCTAATGAGACAGCCATTTTAAATTAAAATTTCCATCATTCCTAAACAATTGCAGCTTATGAAAAAGACCTGAAAAGAATTAGTTTTTATTCACTCCAGCTATGCTAAATGAACAGATTTATTTGCTCCTGTGAACAGATTTATTTGCTCCTGCTGAGGCATTCAGCAGTTGAAGTTATACTCTCCAAACTGAAGGCAGTTCCTTAGCCTGTTAGATGGACAGAGTATTAGGATCTATAAATGCATTTATTTTGCACCGTGATTAACATTCTGTGTTGCTTTCTTTCATTGTTGCTAGTCTAAAAAGGGCAGTCTCTGCATCAAGGACTGTCTGAAGTCGTCTTCTGAAACTTGCTGACCCATTCCCGCATGTGTAAGTAGAATGAGAGCTGCAGAGGAGGCATGTTTGCCAGTGAAGTTACACTGTCTTCTGAAATTGGGTAATGCAGGCTGACAAAAGCTATTTCTGTTAGGATAACAGCACACCTTAGAAGTTTTGCTGACGTGTCTGCGGTGCAGAGATCTGCTGGCGTAGCTGTGGCTTCAGTTGGGTAAGCAAAACCAAATACAGAGAACAGAGGAAGGAAGAGAGAGTTGATGAGTGGAAGGGGAGTTAGAAGTAAGAAAAGGTTTTGCTGCGTAGCAAGAGAATTATGAAGGTGTAGGAGGAGATTTTTTCAAAGGCATGAGTGATAACTAAGTGTCTAAATTTCACTTTCTGTTTCTGGAAAACTGTTGTTAGTATTACACAGAGACCGAGGTGAGTTAGAGGAGAAGAACAGAGAACGGGAAAGAGAAGTCTGTAGGAGGGATCTAAAGAGATAGGCTGAAGATGGTTAATGAGGCAGAGGGGTGTAATTCTTGGGGTAGCATGAGTCATGCATCGGGATAAGGAAAAGGAGAATGAAACAACAGACATGAGCAAAGGGAAGAGGCTAAAGCCACTGAGTAAGTAGAATACGAAACTTAGCCTTCAAAAAAGGTACACAAACTTCATTTAAAAGAAACAGACATTCATGCAGGTTTTGCTGGGATATCGGGTGATGACAAGGAGAGTGTATGTGGCTAACCTTGCCTACTCATACATGCACCTGCAATGCACCACAGGGTGCTGGTTCTGATTATCCAAACTGAAGGCCTGTTGCAGCATGTCATGTCCACTGAGGCTACACATGCAAATGTCAGGTGTAAATGCCTTTTAGGCCAGTATACATAATTCACAACCTTTGCTATTCACTAGATTCTCATTTCACAGCAGGTATCTCTTGCCCATTTTGTCACAGGGTGGCTTATCACAAGAGGTGTGAGTAGGCTTCAACAGAAAGAAGCAAACTTCACTTGCTGTACCACCTTCTCCTGTCAGAAAGAATTAAACAGAGAAATAAATGTACCTAGCTGTCATGTTTTTAACCACTGCTCCAAATGCTAGGCAATAGTCGCCCTTGGTAAGTACAATATAGATACGTAAGATACCAGTGTCTGTTATTTCCCTGCTGTCTTACAATTGAATTTGCAACAAGGTAAAATGTGTGCTGTCCTCTTCCCTTGTAGACTAGATTCAGAAACTACTGCTGCTAATGCTAAACTGAGCTGGGAAATGGTGTACTATAAATCTAGTTCTTGTTCAAAGGACACAGAAAAATATGTAATGATCATATAACTATAGGTTCTTACTATGGAAGATAAAAAAGTAGAAATAGAAAGGCTTTGGGAGTATCTTTTTGAGATGGTAACTTCTGTGTTCCTGTGGCAGGAACGTAGGTAAGTTCCCCCTAAGTGAGCTCTGACCAGAGGACTTAATGCTGTAGGGCAGTTCTGGTCAGCTGCGCTGTCTCATCTCGTAGGTCCCCATTTTCAATCCAGTCCACTCTGTCAGCAGAAAAAGCTGCTGTGTTGAGCTGTTTCAATGTCACAGGCCACATGCGTTTTTTGGAGTGTTGTGCCATCACAGCTAGCTTGGCTAAGTTGCACTAAGGGGCTACATCGCCTCCATGAGATTCATTCCTTAAACTCTCCCCTGCTAATGATAAACCCTGCTAGTGAAATGTGGGATAAACAAATAGCTAGTGAAGCAATCACCAGGCTTTAGGCAGGAATCTGCAAACATAAAGATTGCAAGAGGGAGGTAAGGGATGCTTGTTGAATCTAAACTAACTGAAAAAGCATCTTGACACAATTTTGACTGAAGTTTCAACTTGTATGCAGGCAAAGGCATCCCAGTGCCTCAGCCCTTCTGATCCTTTCCCTCTTCTATTGAAGTTAGAGCCTCCAATTTGTGCCCATTAGCAGCATCCACTGTCAGGCAGTGCCTGCAGTTCTTTGGTCTTTAGCATTTCTTCTACCAGAGCCGACAGTGTTTCAGAGAGATGACACTCTCCCTCTTTGGAGACAGCCAGCTGCCACTATATTTTCTTCTTTCCCAGTGGTGTATTTTGGCAGTAGATTTCCTTTGCAGCTGTGACTACAATTTGCATTTGGAGAATATTGGTTTAGAAAGAGAAGGTATTTAACAGAGCTAACAATTATTGTTTTCAGATGGTTGGAAAGGTGATGAAAATTCCAGTCAGTGCTTGTGCTTGTGGATTAAAAACAAATACCATTCTTTGCTATAAATGCTCCTTCTCTCTCCTACTGTGACAGCTGACAGTTGCTAGAACACAGATACCATGTTAGCCGGGGTTTCAATAGGAGGGGACTTTCAGTGGTGACTTTCTTCTCAGCCTGGCTCCATGTTTGTTAAACTCTTCAAGGAAAGTTGGACTGCATTTGTGTAGGACAAAGAAGCTACATTTGTTCCTGACTTCTGAGGAAATGCATTGGCTTACTGTTCTTTAGGTGCCCTGTGAAGTTAAAACTATTGGTTTTGTAAAGGGCAGAAGACAAGAAAAAAGTGCTACTTAGTGTGTGTTAAAAGAATTAGATAATACACTTTTCATTTACAGGAAAAATCCTTTTTGTTTTTTGGCAACAAAAACATGAACAGAATGAAGTTCAAAACTATGTAGTTTCAAGCTTTTATCTCTCTTTTTTTTTTTTGCTAGCAATTACTAATAAACAAACAAGAATTACAGGCTTATAATTGAAGGTTTAGTAGTTGCTGCTTGGTTTAAAATGACCTTGAAGTGGTATTCTTCTTTTCATCTTTCTTTTCTCTTTTCTAATATGTATTCCAGCAGGGCTAATTCCTCTTTTTTTCTCCAAGGGCTTTGTTGAAGTGAAGGCAAAACTTTGACTTTTGTCTCTTCATATTTATGATAATCTTTTTCTTGTCACATTCTTAACATTTTGCTGCATCCACTTTCATTCCATTGTGAATGTCCCTTGTGCTCTAAGTCCAATTTTCTGCTTTTACCTCAACAGTGCTTAAACTATCCGTTCTATTCTACTCTGTTTTCACCAAGAACCAGCCCTTAGCAACTAGATAACAGCCTGATACTGAAGATTTTTTTCTTTTCACACACTATAATACATCTTTTCTCTTCCAAAGAGATTTCTGGAGCTCATCAAATGCCCGTGCTACAGAACAATGCATCCATGTGCCTTCTCTCAAATATCTTTTCTTTTCAGAGAACTTTGAAATGCTAACTTATTTATTACTCTCTTATAAAGAGAAAGCAAACAATTTCATCAATCATGTTGAATCCTTTTGTGCTCTCTTTTTATAATGTAGGTATAATCTCTGGAAAGCTCATGCTGCTATTTTTTTACAGAAAGCCAAGGATTTCTTTAATAATTAGTGCTACATTCATTATAGAGGACCAAGCTCTTGCAAGTAGTGCTGGCATTATCATTTAATTGCAGTCTCGTGTTTACGTGCTTCAACGAAGACAAAATTCCCATTCCACAAAGCAGAAACACATGTACTGAAAGGGTCTTAAAGGTCGTGGTTGCCTCCCTACGTTCTGCTTCTGGTTTTGGCACAGTATCCTCATCCTTTTCCAGAGCAATAGACTTTGATTTACAGATTGCAGAGGGTGGAAAAACAGCTACCAGAGGCTGGAAGTCAAGTTAAAATTACCACTTTGTTTGGCCTGGTTTAATTCCTCTTCTGGAGCACACCGGGCAGCAAAGACCATGAACCTGTGCCTTATGTCATCCTCATTGTTGGCCAGGTTTATCAGGCACACAAGGGTAGCACATGACCTTGGAGGGGGTGTATCTTTAGTGCAATGCCACACAGTGCTCAGCAGACCACAGGTCACACAATAGCAAAAATGATACTGTTTTCAGCTAAAAGTTGGATAAAAATGCAGAGTTGTGCACCAGCTAAGGTGACCTAAAGAAGTGGGAACTGTATGGGTAACTAATTGTCTTTGTTCTGTACTCTGTGAGAGCAGATAACCTTATTTTCCCATGCACATATGTTCAATAAGCTTTTGGGTTTAATTTTAGAGTTCGTGACCAATAAATGGTTATAATGCCACATCTGTATGTAGAGCTTTGCAATATACAGAATAGGGGAGAAAAAAGAAAACTCAGCAAACAAACAAAAAAGCATTATCATTTTGAAGCATTCAGTTAGATAAAATGATCTTTTTAGAATTACATCAATAAGATGTCTATACAAAGTAGAACTTTTAGTTTCCCTCATGTTCATTTGTTCATTTAAAACTGTTGTTTTTTCGGTATGAGTGGTAAGTGTACAGTATTTAGCATACACACAGCACTTCTTCTTTTGTCCCAGTTGGACATTTAGCTCAATCAGCTAAATCTACAGGATAACTTAGGATATATGGCAACGTACACTGAGGTGTTTAACTGCTAGAGATCTAACTGCAATAGCAATACATGCTGCACTGGGTTAAAAAGCAAACTGTAACCATGCTGTAACCAGTGAGGGGTTGAGGGTGGTCCAAGTTAAATTACAAGTAGGTAAAGTAAAATTTGCTCAAGTTTCCATGCGCAAACTTTTTACAGGGTTTTGATGAACAGCACTTTCCCCCCCAACAAGCACTGAGTCAGTGGTTTAAAAGAGAGAACACTGTACTGGGCAGAAGGAAGAAGTACTCAGAACAAAATTGGGAAAGCCAGCGAGAGCAATAAATCAGCTGTGCCTATTAAGTAGGATTTCTATCTCCTCAGGTTGTTTTGGCAATAGCGCTAACCTTAGTTGCCCTCCTGCAAGAGTAAGTGGCTAATGAGGCAGAATGGTCCATCAATCACTGCCTCAGTCAGAATGCTACTGCATACTGTTGTCCAAATTTAGGGTAGATCCATCCCTCAGTCTGAAAGGGCATGATGCTCTGGGACTTCACCTGCCATCCTAGATGAGGCACGCTGGAGGACTTCTTTCAGAATTCAGCCCAGGCATCGTGCTTGGCCTCAATCCACCAAGTTCCTTTCAAAGCTGGGCTGAACCTCCAGATGGAAGTGGGGAATATTCATGACCCAGCAGGGTCATACCATCAGACAGAGACACCAGACTGCTTTTGTCGTCCTTTCTATACAAGCAGAGCAAATCCAGGTTGTGGATTTGATGAGAGGATCCCTGATGCTGTGCATATAAATACCTCTACTCTCTGAAACCTTGAGCTGTATCGTAGCTTTAGACTCAGCTTCCTGTATAATATCCGGAAGATGTTTAGTACCTGCTCAGCAGCCAGCATGCTGAGGGAGAAGCTGCCTAATCAGCAGGATGTGCTAAAAACAGGAGTGACTCATAAAACCTGTTCCTTCTCTCTCTGTACTGTCTCTGGCACCTTCTTCCGGATGTTTGTGTCCTCTCCCGAAGGCGGGCATTGAAGTCCTTTTTTTTCCCCAAAAGCTGAACAGCAGTGACTCTTCTCTTTTAGAGAAGCACAAATCAGTGGAGGCGGCGGTATGGTTGTGCGCAAAACTGAGCGATTGCAGAGCTCATTCATTGAGGGTAACCTTAGACCAAGGTCTGTCATGTATTCAAAGGAATTCAACACTATGTCATAGGAGTTTTCTCTGGTCTAGAGAAGACAGGGGAATGTGGCCACACTAAGCATTTCCATGTGCAAAAAACTTGGAAGTTTTAAATTTATGAAAAACCCTAAAGTGCCATTCAGTCCTTAACATTATTTAAACAAACAAACAAAAAAGTAGTTTTATTTTTTTCCTTTTGTTTTATAACTTCCTCATCTTTATTCTGAAGTTTTTTTCTCTATTATTGCTCATGCGTGAGTTGGATACAACTTTCCTGTGAGTGGAATCCTTGCTAAATTGTTCATCTACAGAAATAACTGCGGAACAAGAAATAGTTGCACTAACAGCAGAAAGTAGTGCTTATATTAATACTTTGTAATTACCTCAGTTTATGGTTATCAGTTGTTAAAATTATTTCAGATATGTATATGGGCATCTTTTAAAAAGATGGCTTTCCAAAACATGATAAGGAATGCATGATTATTTATCTGAAATTAGGATCTTATTTTTTTCTTTTCAGCAGAAAAATGTTATAAGTTAGGAATTAATTGTCATGTAACTAGTTGATAATTTCCCTTCCTGCTGTGTGCAGAAAGCTATAGGATGATGGCATCCCCTTCTGAACAGGAAGAAAATGTATCAGTTATTACAGGGCAATTAGTTCCAATTTCCACTATTTTTCTTTCATGTGCTGGTAAGATTGCCTTCAAAGTGTAAGTACAGTAATTAACCATAAATATCAAATAGCTTTTTTAAAAATATATATTTTTCACTTAAAAAAGATATCTAAATGCAGATCCTCCATGTGCCACCATGTTGTTCTTTCCTGATCAGCTGACAATCATGAAACAGTAGTTTTCACGTAGCTGCAATTAACAGAACCTGTCACTGTCAGTCAGTTTACATTCGTGGTTTTGCAGCATTGTTCCTGATTTCATTGATGATATGATATGGCTGAAGAAAATCCTGAAAAATCTTTTTTATCAACATCACAATTTTTGAAAATTGTGTATTTCCCCAGAAACCCACTGTCTCTTTCCAAGAAAATTCTTGAACTCAAACTCTCATTGTTTGCTTTATTGACAGTGAAATCACAATACTGGATTATTCACCCTACAGCAAGCATAGCAGCATACCATTAAAGGAATATAACTATGATGCATATATTCAGAGATATTTGTGTACATGCAGATACTTTATATGCATTTGATATCTGATACTGAGATTTTTTAAAAAAATAGAATGCATCCACCTGAAAAGTTAGAATTTTTCGTCACACAGAATTTGCAAAGCTTGATCTACCAAATTCACTCACATGTATTTTTCCTATTAGTACACTTGGGTGACACATTTTAAAGGATTAATGCCAAATACCAACTGTTTACATGTTTCTAAATGCCAGCTATCTAATTTTATTGTAGAATCTGAAAATCTAGCTGAGCTCTTTTCTTCTACCACCTACCACCAAGTAATGCAGCCCAAATTTCATGTACTTGGCTATGAGGATGTAATCCCATGCCTTCATCTGTAACTGTGTAGTCTGTAGTAGATTCTCAAAGGTATAATCAGCTGGTATGTGAAATTTCATTATAGTTGCATTCATGATGCAAAGGGGGAATACAATTTTATTGTGTTTTCCTTGTTTTCTTAGCTTTTCATACTGCAGATAAAACAGAAAAAGCATGTGATGGTGAAGTTGGAGTGTGATACTTGTTAAATTCATCATATATGGCTGAATATACATAGAGAGCAGATCTTTTTTCAGAAAGAAGGTGGCATTTTTATATAGTCACTTGTCAGAGTTAGAATCACACTCTGAGGTGCCAATTATTTCACAACCTAGGCACAAGACTTAACTAATCTGTGAGGTAGCGCTGAATTGCACATCTCAACTGCCCATATTTGGTTCCTTAGTGCTTGTACCATCCTGCTGGTTCCTAATTAATTTTACTAACCCCGTGGTTACTGAGCGAAGAAATTGGGACACGTAGGGAATCCTAACAGAAGGAGAATTCAAAGGGGAAATAGGGAACTTAGAGCTATGATCTGCAGGTACCAAAACAAGAACATTCACAGCATTTCTCCATATTAGTTTATGATTTTGGTTGTGTTGTTCCTTACAGATTTTACCACGTCATAGTTAATTTCTATGGCACTATACTGGTTGGTAGAGTTTATTAGAGCCATCAATTGGACAGGAGCCACATATGTGAATATAAATTGATTTTATGCAATGTACACAACAAAGTATTTATTGATACAATAGGCTTCATTATTTGTAGGATTACTGTACAATGATTTTTGAACAGCAACCATTCTCTGTGGACTGTATAAGAATTTCATGCTTAAATGCAGTTGAACACTAATTTTTATATGAATTCTTTTGTCTTATGCTGCTGTGTGGAAGAAGTCTGGAAGTAAATACCAGGGGAGTAGAAATGCAGATTAGAGCTTCAGGAAACAAGATGCAAGCATGAAAGATAACAGAATGATCATGTGGGAGGAAATTACTGTAATTCTTTCTTTCCCATATTCCTATTCACAACTAGCTAGTCTCAAGGACCTCGGTCATTCTGAAGCAGCATTTGCAGTAGTAGCGGAAGACAGAAGGGTTAAATTATACATATTCTGATGCTTTGACAGGTTTGGTAACCTCACTGCTGCTGAAACATGACAACAATGTCAACATCCAGAGAGACAGGGCTGTCTCTAGCCCCATTACCTCCAAAAATCAAAAGAAATACATGACTAAGGAATATCGTATACTTAGGGAAAAACAAGAGTTTCAGAACATGGTCGGAGAAACAGACATTTATATAGTGAATCTATGCAAGGGACTCATCACTCTCAACTTACTGCGATACTCTTTGCTCTTGATTTTTATGTTTCTCTGTAAGCTGCTGTGACTCCTGTGGCTCTCGTGGCTCCCGTGTGCTCTTCTGCGTTGCAGGAGGGCAAGTTTGAAGTGCAGTCAAAAATTTATGGCTTTTAGCTAGAAACAAAGTAGAGTTGGCTTCACTATTCTCATTTAAATTAGCAGCGTTGTTATCGAGAGCTTAAGGAGTGAGTCTGAAAATACCGTTTTGCATAGCTTGATACTGCCAAACATACAGCGTTTAGCTGTTCGTAGATTACATGTCAGACTGAGTCTTTTCTGAAAGTGTGAGCCAAAGGTTCTCTTGCACAGACTCTGCAGCGCAGGGTGTTTCAGAGCACTGTATGTTAGAATCATAGAACCATAGAATTGTCAGGGCTGGAAGGAACCTTAAAGATCACCTAGTTCCAACCCCTCTGCCATGGGCAGGGACATCCCCCACTAGATCAGGCTGCTCAGAGCCCCATCCAGCCTGGCCTTAAAAACTTCCAGGGATGGGGCTCCCACCACCTCTCTGGGCAACCTGTGCCAGTGACTCACCACCCTCATGGTGAAGAATTTCTTCCTAATGCCCAATCTGAACCGATCCATCTCTAGTTTTAATCCATTCCTTCTAGTTGTATCACTGCCCGACATCCTAAAAAGTCCCTCACCAGCTTTCTTGTAGCCCCCTTGAGATACTGGAAGGAACAATTGTGCCATATTTAATAATGAGTGACCAGGAAGCAGAAAAAGAAACACGTAGATTGTGCCGTGTACTGAGGAATTTGTCTTTTTTCAGTGCTCACAGTGTCCGTATCCCTCGCAAAACACTGTCCACCAGGCAAATCATTTTCTGTGACATTATATGGTTAGCTCTGAAACATGTTTAGAGATTAAATCATTCATTGTAGTGATTTCACTTAAATAAAATGTGCTTATTGTGACAGAGAATTGTGAAATCTATGTTTGTTCTACATACATTCTACATTTATTAGTGAATTGAAAAAGTGAAATAAGAAGAGTATACAAAAATGTGGATATTATTTGGATGTAACTCACACTCAGACAGTAGTTTTTCAGTGTGTGTATTAGGCTGGAAATCTCACCATATTTTGTTTCCTCATGATGATGAGCCTGGAGTTGTTCCTATTTTAAGCAAATTCTGGAGACTGATACCGAGCTTGTGTCTAATAATGGGAAGATTTGTTGCCTGGTCCAGGACTCTGCTGTAGATAACTCAGTCTAACTAGCTGTTGGCTCACAAAACAAACAGGTTTGACCAACTGTTAAAAAATATTTATGCCAAGCTCTCTTCCTTTCTGCTTCCTTGGAGTTTCAGCACTTCTGCCTGACTTGGTATGTGACGGCTTGCTTAAACTTGGGATCTGACATGCCCCCCTCTGTGTAAATGGGGTCCTCATCTCTACTGACTCATGACCTCTTGGTCCTCTGCCTGTCTGCAACACCGTGTTCCTCCGTCCTGCTGCAGGACCAGTGTCACTCCTTTGGCAGGACATGTTGGCATAGTCCTTTCTAAAATGGAGCAATAAGGTAGCTGTGACCTTTTAGGGAGAGATTTAGGTGCTTCATCTTATTCATGCTCATTCAGTCACATCAATGAAACTGTTGGCGTGGTATTAGTGGTAGGTGTTGGAAAACAGTTTTGAAGAGCTAATGTGCAGGTGGGATCTGGAAAGCATCAAATGATGTTTCACATCTGGGAGCAGGAGAAATGTCTCTCCTCCAATGAAACTGGAGCAGGGATGATTCCGTGGGGGTTTGCTGGGACATTTCTTGTGCATTGGTAGCAGCATGGACAGGACATCTGAATTCCCTCGCCAAGGTTCATCAGAACTATTTTTTCCTGTGAAATGTTGAGCTTTTCGTGTACCTTCTCTAAAGCAGTACTGTATCTGGGTTGTGTTGTAAGCCTTTGTGGTAGTTGTGAAAAGACTGGTCTGATATGAGATCTTTACTGTGACCTTCCATTCTTCTGAAAATGTAGTTACAGACCCATCTTTATAAAAAGCCAAGAAAGTCTCTTTTCTGAGCTTGTCTTTTAAAATAAATGTCCATTACTGAAGCTGAATATAGCGTATTTCATTAATAGGAAGATGAATGAGTAAAAAATGTATTATTAGCTTCCCAGAATACTTAAATCTGGGAAAGATCGTTTATTGTAGATATCTTTAGACATTCTGGTAATGCTCCCATCTACTTAACGATGAATTAATGTCATCAAAAACAGACTAATGAAATAGGGTAAATTTTCAATGTGG
Source organism: Apaloderma vittatum (assembly GCF_000703405.1). Classification (NCBI taxonomy): domain Eukaryota; kingdom Metazoa; phylum Chordata; class Aves; order Trogoniformes; family Trogonidae; genus Apaloderma; species Apaloderma vittatum. The sequence goes on from NW_009720256.1 coordinate 60,816, forward strand.
TGTCAAACCTTTCTCTGATAACTCTGCGTACTTAGCCTAGATGTATCAGCACTGAAAGCTGATAGTTTCTTTCTCATTCAGTGCACAGGAGCTGTAAACAAAAATGACAGAGGAACACAACTGATCTTAACATGTCTTTTTTTTTTCTTTATTGGATATTTTGTGATTACATTCCAAGGTGGATTACATTCTGAGATGACCATGTCTGCGATGCTGAAAAGATAAGCTGTTCAGAAAATACCATGTAACAATTTCCAAGTTTCCAGGCTTATTGAGGTCTAGTAACCAGTTCTACTGCAGTTGCAGCAATAAACATTGAGAGAAGGGTGACAAGTACTTCTGAAAATATATACAAGTACTCATAGTAACACTGTGTTTGTATGTTTGGAATAACTTCATTAATTTAAATTTTTTAGCATGGCAGAAAAAATGAGAGGCAGCAAGATAAAAGAATGCTTTCCATAAAATTTCTCATAGGTAGGAAATTATTTGGTCAGCATAGGATGTCTGAGCTATTTGCTGTCTCACTCTACCCAGTTCGTATTCAGAGAGATAGGAGGATGAATGTGCAAAAGTGCATTGTCTGAAGTCCACCATGCAGAAGGAATGTCACCAATTTTATTTTCATGAAATTAAGTATTCACTAAGTCCTTTAGCGGCTGCTATGGTGTACCTGCTCTAATTCAACCACATAGAAACCATACAGATTTGCTTTGCTACCCTTTGGGGGTTTTTTTGTTTGGTTGGTTGGTTGGTTGTTGTTGTTTTCTGTAAGTCTGTCATAAGTCTTCCCATTATCTGCCAGAAGATGATACTCTACTCTGAGTTTTGCTCTTATTTTAAATCCTGAAAATCCCCCTTTTGTATGAGTCACGGCGAACATCCACAGCATTCTCATTAATTTTCTGACTATTCAGTTTATTTTTCAAAAACAATTTAAAACAAGCAAAAATTTCCCATGGGATCAGGCCCACCATGTTGTCTACCTCTTACTTTGGTTTAGCCGGAATATTTGCAAAGAGCAACTTTTGCCCTTGGAACACATTTTTCAGGTCTGATTTCGATTCTGCTTCATGCTCTTGTAATCGTCCATGTCTGAAATCTTACTCCTCTTCTTTATTCTTCCCTTAAGAGTAGTTGCTACTTTATTACTTTCTTAAGAGGTGCTTTCAAGAGGGACTCTCCCTACCAGGATCCGTACAGGTGTACTAAAGCAGCCAGCCAATAATTTGTACCTCCATAGGTAAATCTCTCGCTTCTTACCAATCTCCAGAGTGCGCTTGTATATTACTCAGATGCTTCATTTTCAGAGGAAATTACCTAGAAATAATAAACATCAAACTGATACTCATTTTTTGTCAGTTTTCCTCGCATAAGGAACAGTAAAACTCTAAACCCCTGACCTCTGCAAGGGTTCAAATCCTCATCTCTGGATTTTTATTCAATGGTTGCCTACTTCTGTATAGAGACAACAAACATTACTTCAAAGTATTCCATGTATTTGTTCATTGTTTCGTTTTAGATGTGTTATGATGATTTTAGGGTCTTGGTATGGATGGGCAGTGGTATCCCAAAGAACTGGCATTCTCAGGGAATATAATCTATGCCGTGTTTAATAGAAGCATGCAAATAAAATTGTATTTTTATTTATGACTACAAATGTACACTTATTTATGACTGCATGTTGTACATGAAACATGTGATGTTTCATACCTAGCACTACAATCATTGTAGTGAACACTGAACTGGAAATCTTAATTGAATTCTATGACATTTCATTTTTTAACCTACAAGAAATTTTTGCTTGCAACTACCATTTCATAAGTGGCAGATAATCTGCTAGTATATTGTAGATCTTCACCTTCAGCAATGCACTGCAGCATTAAAGTAACCCCTTTCTTTGTAAAAGGCCAATTTAAATCTAATTATTCGGTACTTTGCAGTCTCTAATAATACCACAACGTTTGTACCATTATTGTGGAAAGCTGCAGCATCAATATAATAGAAGCCATCAGATTTTATCTCTCTAAGCAGTGGGCATGTGCTCTTCAGAAAATTCTTTGCTGCAGAAAGCTTTTTCTGAGACAAGATTCTTTTTCAGCCCCTTCACACCTATTTAAAATACCAAGAGAGTGTCACTGGTGTGTAAAGGTCAAAGGCTCTGTGACAAGTCTCAAAGCATTTGAGCATGCCTCATTAGACGTAGTGACCTCTAACTGTGCTAGGACTCTACCAAGGATTGTTCCTGGAGTTCAGAGGAATACTCTGGGGATTTTGTGGGGTTTTTTCCTTCTTCTACATAAATGAAAGTGTAATGCTTCAATTTTACTCTCCTAGTATATTTTCAAAATATAACTCCAAAACTGGAAGTGAATAAATTATATTTGCCTTAATTTTTAATTAGCTGAAAGTCATCACTGCAAATTGTATCTTCCATTACAAAATAAAATAGTCAACCGCCAGGCCTGAAATAATTAAGCAATATATTATAATTAAGCAGCTTAATTATGATATATCATGCAACTTTTCTCTGATTTAGCTGACATTCATTGACAAAATGCTATAATATAAAACAGCCCTAATGTTTACAGCTGATGGCTCTGCATGTTTTGCCTCATAGTATTTGGCATTCATCAGAGCATATGGAAAATGTCTTCTAGTCTGGAATAGCTGGCACGTTATTTCATATTACCCAAATTATGCACTACATGTTTTTCCCGATTGTTATTTTGAGAGGCAAGTGGAGAAATCTTTGCAGACATCAGTCTTGAGCCAAAGTTCATGGATATTAACCGGAATCTTTCCATCGACTTTGATCTGCTTTAGATAGTGAACTGCTCCCATGTTGTGACAGGCAAACAGATAAGACTGCATGCTTATGAAATATTTATGGAGCTGCATCATATACATATTCTGTGTCAACATCAACATGATTTTATATTAGGCTGGAGACTGTGAGGGCAAAGGCAGAAGCAACGGGCAGGCAGGGAGTACCGGTTCTTTCAGTGCTGCATCAATAAAATTGCTGCAAAATACCCACTAAATTGCTTCTTCAGAACAAGGCCAACCCCCTATTTAGTTAAAATTCTTTTCATCAAGTGACAGTATTGGAGAATGGCTTCTATTCCAGACTGCACTTGTGTGCAAACCTCTGTTTAATGACAGGAATGGTGAGGCTGATTTCAAAAGGTTCATTCTGCCTGCAGTCAGATCTGCGCCTGCAGGTCTTCATGATTGCAGGCTCGTGGGTGTAAAGTTGAAGGACGAAAAGCCAATTCTCATCTTGATTTAGTGATTTGAGCACTCTCAGCAACGTCCATGAAAACAGTCACGTAAAGCAGGGAGGCTCATGGTTCATAGTGTTCCGTGCAGTCAGATGCTCTTATGCCCCTTTAATTTTGATGTGTTGCCTTTTTTGCCTGTGGTGATGTTTAAATTTCTCAGCAAAAGGTCAAAGGCCAAATGTCTTTTGGGGCCAAGAGCAATTGTATGCTCAGAGCAATAATGAATGTTTGTTATCTTTCAAAACCTTTCTCCCTCTGGCTCTCTGTAGAAAACCAGAATGATTATTCAGATCAGTGATATTTAGGATGAGGCAGCAAATCAGAACAGTGTGTTCAAAATCAAAAGAAGCATTCCAGTCAACCTTCTTGTGATACTGAAACTGCTTTGAGCATGCCATCTCACCTTCACCCCACTGGCCCAAAATGTTTTGCTTTGTAATGTACATTCAAGTAAAGGGTTTGCAAAATGCCGATTAAACAACATGAAATTAAAAATACGCAGATGTGGGATTGTGTTTGTGACAGCCTCTCGCGTATTTCAGTATGTCTGCATTTAGGTACCCTACAGATGTTGTCGCTTCGTGAATACACCAAAGAGATATCTGAATAATTTAAGAGAATATTGTCAGTAGCAAATGTCATGTGAAATAACTGGAAGGAAAATTGCCTTCAATAAGTGAAGATAAAAATGAATGCAAATCAATTTCTGTTTAATACACAAGTTTCTGAAAATAGGAAACAATAGGTTGTTACTTTGGAAGGAAATCTTGAAGTATTTTTGTCAGATCCTTATCGCTTAATTTATTGTATATAGAAGCTTCGACTATGAGCCACATCTCTGTAACTCTCATAGAAAAATAATTCTGTAAAAACACTGAAATTTGCACATAGGGAGCAGTTATTATCCAATTTGCTTATACTTTCAAAACTGAAGAATAAAACGTAAATCTGCATGAGAGTTTTACAGAAATCTTGAGGTTTCAAATTCAGCAGTTCAAAATGCAACAGCTTTGGAGGGGAACTCTAAGCAATAAAATGTTTCTGTCTGAAATTAAGCCTGCAAAAGACCTTTCTCTCTTGTCTAATAAATATTTTATGAAGAACATGAAGCAATATGCTGATGCAGTCGTATTTACCAGGAAGCATGAGCACCAAGTGATATTCTGCCTATTTAGTCTTTTATTGATGAGAGATCCATTTCAATGATTTAAACATTAACGTTTGTGGCTTTTGTTGTGTTTCTTTTTTTTTTTTTTAATTCTAACAGCTTACCCAGGGGTTAAAATGGTGAGTGAAAGTCATCATGAGGCCCTGGCAGCACCGCCAGCTACCACAGTAGCAGCAGCCCCTCCAAGTAATGTCACCGAGCCAGCCAGTCCTGGAGGAGGGGGAGGAAAAGAAGATGCATTTTCCAAGTTAAAAGAGAAGTTCATGAATGAACTGAACAAAATTCCACGTAAGTAGAACTTGATTGATTAAAAAGCTTTTGTCGGCAGATTAGATTTAACTTGACATTTTCTTCTTCATCGCTTGTGTAGACAGCATACTAAATGTGCATCTAGTCAAAACTAAAGAAATCAGAAGATAAACCTGGTTTAGTAAGCTCCTCAAAATCAATGGGAGTAGAAAAAATAGAGTCAAACTTATCTGTAATTTAAAACTATTCTCAATATGTCAGTTTGTCTTGGTAATTTTTACTGATGAGTTATTGCTGAATCATCAAAACTGAAATGGCAGAACTTCACAATGACCATGGGACCAATAAACAAAATATTTACTAACATATTTATGGAAAACGTGGAGGGGGATGCATTACCTTAGAGCAGAATTTGGCCAGAACACATAAATATCAAGAAAATAAGGAAACTGTGTATAGAAAAAGTAGACAATTGGCTTTTTAACAAGGAAATAGCTCTAATCCGTCAGTAATGTATGAAGACAGCAATGCTTTTTCCTGATGATTCTCTTAGATCAGCCAGTGAATGTTGTTTGCATGAGTTCCTGTACCTATGTACCTTCTATTTCTGTGAAGTCAACAGGGTTAACGTCAGCAGGGTCCTTCTGGTCAGTGTTAGAAAGTATTGATTCAAAATTGACGCCTCAATTTATTCACATTTGTAAAAGAAATAGAAGAATTAGCTTTTTGCTGTTTATGATAATACCAGGATTCTTGAACCTCTTTGGTATGTTACATACACACCAACAATACCAATACACTGGTATTAAATATACAAGTAATTCAACATTGTCAATGCCATTTCATATGAGAAAAAAAGAAAAGAATCCCAAGGAAAAAAACCCTTTTTGGTACTGAGAGAAAAAAAATACCTAATGATACACGCAAATAATTTTGACACTTTTGTAGACATGGGGGTGAAGACTTTATGTTTATGGGAGTGAAGACTGTATGTTTATGTGTGTTTTCATAGCAGGCATTAGAGAGTCATTCTAACTTTTAATAATTTTTTACTTCAGAAGAGTAAGTAAATGTAAAACGTTTTCAAGGAAGTATCCTAACATATGTAAGAGTTTTCATTTTTAGAAGGTTATCATTTGTGTAAAGAAATGTTGTGTGACTGATAAAGACAGATAACAAATTAGAATATTAATCGATTTTTTATCTCTGAAATGGATCTTGGCAATCTGGCAGATGCAGATTTTGCAAAAATGATAGCAAACAGCTTTGCTCTGTCACTCGAAATTCTCACTTGCAAGAACAGAGGTGTTACAGTGGTAACAAGTCCATATGTCATTAGTTTGGTAATATGCACAGTCCAGTACAGACCATAGTGAAATTAAATTGCCTGATGGTATCATGGGAAAAATAAAACTGTAAGAGGAAAAAAAGAAGAAGGAAAAAACCAAGACATTGAGGGAGAAAAAGTCAGCATTTGAAACATTTCTCTTTTGATTTTTATCTCACCATGCTATGTAAATGAGGTAGATGACACTCTTATGTAGATATTCTTTTAGTTTTAAACTTTGATTTTAACATAGCAAAGGCACAAATTGTTTCCAATATGAGGAACTCCATAACTGATAGGTCTAGGAAAAGGTCTGTAGATAGAGAGGAACTTTGAATGCACTGCTGCATTTTTTTTTTTAAACAACAGTGAAAACAAATGGGAAGTCCAATCTGGAGAATGTTTCCAGATCAAACTGAATGAAACTTTTCTTTTTTTTCTTTTTTTTCTTTCTTTTTTTCTCTGTTCATAAAAAAAACCCCAAACCCACTTACTATTACATGATAAAAATGCTTACTGAGAAAAGTGTACTAGGCCTTAAGACAAGTCTTCTTTATTATGAAATACATCACAGTATCTGTAACATATGGTACCTTATGCTGATAGTGAGACAGAACATATTGCCCCCATTTTAAAACTCTGGACTCTTATCCAAGATCATGCAGTAATTTTGTGGTGAAGTGCAGAAGGGAACTTCAGGTAGTCACAAATCCCGTTCCAATTCTCTGCTCTCCTTCAAGAGGCTGCAGATGTGACTGGATCTTCCCAGCGTCTCCATCAAATACTGGCACTGTTGAATACAAAATTCTGCTGTGTATATATAGTTTCCTTTTTGATTTTTCCATTTCAAGAAGAAAGTTCAACGTTCATTGTACTCTAAAGGGGCAAAGGGCTTGAGTATGGGGCTTCTTTTTAAATATTTAAATATGAAATATTTCCATCAATATGCTGGAGCATATCGCAAATAATTTTTTCCTCATTTTTCCCAATAACAAATCCTACGTGAATGGACTGTAATTGACAGGTGCATATCTGTTTCTCATTTATAAACTAACATAAACAGATCACCAAGTAAGTTTAAGTAGACCATCTCCAAAATATTGGGGACAGGAGGAGAGCAGAGACCTCATTTCCCTTTCAGAAGATGATAGTGTTTCTAACTATTTGGTTTACATCAGTATAGAGATGTGAGTGAGGTCCTACCCTGTTAAAAAGCTGAGGATTAAATTGTGGTAGAAAAAGATCTTGCCTCTTACGGCTGGCTGCAAATTTCTTGAGAACCTCTCTTAAAACAGAGCAGAATGTAGATTTGTTCCAACCAAGTTGGTTTTATGGTGCCTTTCTGAGAGTTTCTTGCTGTGTGAAAGAGAATTAATATGGCGAATGGGCCCCACTGGGATACCACAGATACTTGGGTCTAAGAATATTTCCCAAGGCCATGAATCAGGTTTTTCCTCTTCTAGATTCAAACTGAATGCTATCATCAGAAAGTTCTCTAATCTTTGCAGATCAGTGACAAGGCCGTTTTCTAGTTCATTTAAAACTTCCAAAGGTCTCATGTTCATCCCCACGTCACAGGGAAGCCTTTGAAAGCTTGATAGTTGCTGGAAGAGGATTTTTTTTCTTCCTGTTGTCTCTGTGCAAGAGAGAAATAATTAAATGTTTTAGTTGCCTCTGCTTAAGATGACTGTAGATGGAAAATAAGCCATCATGATTTAGTGGATGTATAATAGGATAGAATGTTCCTGTATTGTGAAAAAGCTCGCTTGCAATCAACTTAGTTTGAGTGATAAAAAACTGAGCCATAGTAGGGGTTAGTTTATATTTAGTGTCCTCTTTCTGTTTTTCCCTGGAAATTACATAATATAATTACATAATATAAAAAAAACCAACATTCAAATATAATACATGATGCAGAAATAAAGGTACAGCAAACTACACCCAGCTGAATAAATACTGTTCCTTCCATGGGGCCTAGACCAGACATCTTCTTAAAATAATATATTTTGTAGAACACATAGAAGTCACAAGCTAAATAGCCTAGACAGACTTAACTAACTAAAAATATCAGAATTCCCATTAAGATTTCACTTCACAAAACTACAAGATACAGTTTGTGCAATTTAAAATGTACTGATATTTCTTCCTGTAATATATGCACCAAAGAAGTCTTATTTTGTCAAAAATGGATGAAGTTAGTAGAATGAGGAAATAAAAGTTCCAAGAAGAAGAAGAGAGGGCCCATTTATATTAGTATACATTTATTTCAAGAGCAGTGAGGTCGTATGTAAACCCAGTTAAAATTTTGATTGACACAAGCAGAAATTCTGTTTTTTCCATTGGTTTGTAGCTCTTTAAAGTAGAACATGCTCTACATTTTGTGGCAGGAGAGTGTAGGCTTCCAAAAGAACACAAATTATTCCAAATGGTGATATGTTCACATACATTTCACTCTGGATAAAGCAAGTGGGATCATTTTATTACAATGAGTCATACAATTAAAGTGCAAGAATCCTGTAAGGTTACTGAAGCATAACTGTGAAGAATTTTTTTCCTCCGTTACGTAAATCCCTGCATTTTGGTTGTGAGTGGCTGATTTGCATAATCACAGTACAGTTGTTTTTCCCTAACTGCACTGTGTATAAAAGTCACTCTATCTTAATTGGTTCTTATAGTTTCTGTCCCAATTTATCTTTAATCTGCAGAATTTTAAACTGTTTACCAGAAGAAGAAAAAAGACATCATCTCTGCTTTACACTTTGCAATTTAAATGTAGTAATTCCAGCACCTGAAGCAGGGGGTAAAACAAAGCAGATAAAATGGCACTTACACTTCTGAAAAGAAAATTGCATTAAAAGACTTTATAAGATATATTGATTCTTTCTTTCCTTCCTCTTACTGCTCTTCCATCTGGGCCTTTGTCTACAGGCTAGGAAAATATCTGCCATACATTTACAGTCAGCGAGTTCCAGCAAGGCTATGGGAATGCCAGACAGCAGCAGCTTTTGGGTGGAGGCTTTAAGTGTCAAGATACTAATACTAACCGTGCACAAGTAAAACTAATGTGTTAATCGGCATTACTTGGCTTGATAAGCATCTTCATAAAAACAAAGTAATCCTGATGTACTTCCTGAGAATATATTCCTATATAAACAGAATACCTTGTTCTGCCAACAAGGTAAATAGAACAGTAAAAATCCAATAAAAATCCAACATACATCTGGCTGACTGATGATATGCTGTTAATGCTTCTGGTATAATTCTGAATAGCTGTAATAGCTGAATGCATTGAATACAGAATACTGTCGTTACTTCTTTAATAGGAAGTTACTGCATATTTCTAATGTTCTTTGCTCTCTTATATTGTAATTGGATAAAAAGTTACATTTCTATACCAGCCTTATTCTGAAATATTTGGCTGGCTTGCAATTCCATTTGGCCTTGGTAGCTGGTGCTTAAAACCCCTGAATTTGGTTCTCTGTGTACCACTGGCTGATAATCCCCCAAACTACGAGCTTGAAACTGTGTGATGATTCAGGCTAAAACTCGATGTTCTGTGCAGACTTGTTTCACATTCTGTTTGCAGATATTCAGAGAAAGGTTTATTTCCTTCTGTTTGACTTAGTGGATAACATGTCAAAACAAAATGGGGCTGGAGGCTGTAAAGGAAACTGTAAGAAAAAATGAAAAATTACTGTAAGACTCAGGTCTGGCTTAAATATAAATAGTAACTTTGTAAGTTGTAGTACAGAGTTGTAGATATGTTTGGGTAAATTAGCAAATAGGATAATTCTGGATGTATATGTTTAGCCATTCAAGTTACAGTTTCAGCATTCAGCAATTATCCTAAACACACGTCATCGTGTCTTTCTCCCTGCTGGTCTCTGCTGCCCTGCCCTTCTGCCTTTCTTATTGACCAGCTCAGGTTGTATTAAGAGCTCTTACTATCTTCTATAAATAATAGCAAAGTTAACTCCTTAAGTTTTCATTCTTACTTGGCATCAAGATTATCAAGGAGATATTGTTGAATTTTGTCTTTTATTAGAAAATTTAGGATTTTTTGCGTGGGGTCTTTCTGAAAATTTTAATGGAGCTACCAGCCTGATCATTTGCAGAAAAACAAATTCAGGCTGATCATTTCACTACTTCTCCTAATGATTCCTGAAGATGTCACTGGCTCAGGGATAAGAGGGCGCATTCTTTCCTAAGTTCATATAAAAGAACCAAAATGCTGATAATGGAATGCTTTGATATTTCAAAACTGGATTAATCAAGAAACCTATACTGTAAAATGGGAATAAATTTTTCATCAGTAGCTATTATTTATATTTCCATGGCACATAGCAATGTTACTCATTGCCTAAGATCTTCTTAAGATAGCCAGGAAAATTTGACTCTCTGCCTCAGACACCTTCCTGTCCAAGTAAAAGGAAAGTAATAGCTGCTTGCCTGCAGAAAATGAGGACTGTGTGTATGTATGTTCATATTACATTTGCAAACACATATTTGTCAATATATTAAGCAGTGATCTCAGCTTAGGAGCAGCCTGACACTGTCAAACTCTATTTAAGTATCCTGGCAAAGAGGACTTCTAAGGAGAGATTTAGAGGAGAATAAAGACAGAAGTTTCTTGATGTTCAGGAAAGTCTGAAGAACAGCACTGGAGAAAGTGAGAATGCATAAATTCAAGTCATTTTGTTTCCCTTTCTATCGTCAAATCACTGGCAGTTGCTCATGCCAAGCAAATACATGCAGCTATGCGCTGGGGAAGAAACAGGGAAAATCAGAAATAAAGATTTGTTTTGGAGCATGGAACAAGTACAAGAAAGAGCTATTACAGTACAATAATAGAGAGGAAAAAATCATTATTTCTAAATATAGCAATTTAAATGCAAATCTCAGATTACTTTGTTTTCTCCCTGAACCTCCCAGTCCCAGTGTTCAGTGATTACATGAGAGCTTCAACTTTTTTTTTGTTAAATAAAAGTTTCTTGATCACCTGCTGGTAGGAAAAAGCTTGAAAATACTTGCCACACACATCCAGAAGACACAAAAATTGTGATAGAAAGAAAAACAATTCAACTCTATTATTTTATAAACTCTTTTTTTTTAGGGGTCCAGCATATTTTGAATGCTTTAAATTAGGAGTCCTGAAAATACAGCCTTTAAATCTGAAATATCTAAATAGATACTGAGGGGTGGAAGAATGGAAGTAAAAAACTCATGAAGCAGAACATGGACGAATCCTCAGATTAGAATGCGGTCTGAGATCTCACTGAATTACACTCTGTTGATATTTTAGTGACTGATTCTGTCATGAAGAAATTTTTTGCAATCCCTGAGTTTTTTTCACATGCCCTCTGGTAGATTCCCCTTTGCGTGTCCAGGACTTAAACTTTTGGGTCCGTGACAGCTGCCAGTTCAATCCTCATACAGGACTGATCTAGGAACCTGAGGCTGTTGGAAGTACGAGCTGCTCCACCATGACTAGACAATGGCTGGCTCCAACACCAGCAAGCACACATGCTTGCCAGGGGGTTGCACATCTCTGAACAAAGCAAGCTCATCCCACACACTGATGCACTTGGTCTGAGGCAAGACCCTATTCCTACACTGGCCTTTATCTTGCCTCCTTGGACAAGCCAAGGAGGAATCAGAAAAGCAGACTCCTACAACTTGAACCAGAGTGGCAACTGCACCATCCTCGAGCCTCAGTCCAGGGGAAGTGTATCGCACGCTAACCACGTGTCCTCTTCTGCAGCGCCTTGAGAGTGAGCTGCCCCATCTGAAAGAAAACGCTGTCTCTAAGTTGAAAGCACGCTGGGCGTGTAACCTCAGCGTCAAACGCGATTACACATTATTGGTTACATGTGCCTGAAACATGTTTTTCAGAAACGGCAGTTGGTTTTGAGTTGTATAATCTGAGAGAAGGGGAAGGAGAAGCAAGTTCTTCTGTAAAATGCATGGTGAGAACATTTCAGCAAAATATAAGAAAACAAACTACCCAGTTCAGATTAACTTTTACAGCCATGGGGATGAAATTCATTTATGGCAGAGACAGGGGTGAGCACTACCTTTGGTTTGGTGACAGGGTTTTAACAAGGGGTGCCAGTGTACCCTCAAGGGTCTCCTCTAGCACATCACTGTGATTATTATTTTATACGTTACAACAACTCTGGTAGGTATTTTATTGCACTATAGATATGTCAAGTTGTGCCAGTGCCTTATAAATTGAGTAGAGAATTCAATTTACAAGCAGAAAACAGAACGTGGTTGCTAGCTTCCTTTCAGTCCTGGGAATGGATCTTAAAATTTCATTACGTTGTGTGAGGGAAAGTGCACCAAGAGGGAAAGTGCACTAAAATGATGTTTCCGTGCATAAAAGAAACACAATCTTTGCTATTTTTTTTCAAACTTACCTGCAGATAAAGTGTCTACAGAAATTACCCTTTGTCTGCTATAATTCAGTTTGTAATCTTACTCCGAAAATGAGAGTTCATGGACCAATTGTTCAGAACTTAGATTTAAGAATACATTTAAAGATTGATTCTCAGCAACATACTGCATAAAAGAAAAAAAGCACTTGGGACTATGGTTAGTAGATTTGCTTTTAAAAAGCATGGTATAAATGGGCAATGAAAATACAGGAATTACGGTTAAGATTGATATTCTGTCCTTAGCTGCTTGTGCCTAGGCATTGTGGCAAGCTAGAAGATACTCTCTTACATTTTTATAAGAACCAAGAGTAGATAATGAAGCCTATTATTCTGAGGCATTGTTGTAAGATGGCACAGCTGAAGAATAGAATGTCATGCTTTGTTGTTATTGTTAACTATTCTCCTTAAAACTGTGTGAGTTTGCTGCTGAGAATTATCCAAACTAAAGTCTTCCCTGAGGGTTTATAAGTATGTAATACCCTCCCTGTTTTGTTTGATATATGGTATTTAAAGTGTTTAAACTTTTTTAGAAAGACAAGAATTCCTTTGTTAATATATGAAGTACTGGAGATACTGGGTCATAAATGCTAGATTGCTAAAGTGGGTGAAATACTACACCACTGACCAACAGAGCTTTCAGGAATGATGTAGGTCCATAGCATCCTGTCTTGTATTCTTTTGCATTTTTTTAAGTCTCAGCTTGTATTTAAAGCGAGATCTTGAGCTGGTCTAGATCTGGCAATCTCTACTGCTTCCAGAACATGCAGCCAGTTAGCAAGAGCTGTGGAGGTGGCCTCAAATCCTCAGAAGGTTCTTGGTATGGGTAGACTTTGCTCTGACTCCACAGGAGGAAGCTGTGCTACTGAACTCAAATGACGGCCTTAAGAAGGCTGAGTTCCAGCTGGCAACTGAACGAGCCATGTGCCTACTCCTGTGCAGGCTTCTGAATCTGAATCTAATCTTAATTACCAACTTCAGCAAGAGCTCCCTAATTTGCTCACAGCCCGCTGTGTCATCTGGGGGCATGTTTCAGTACTGTAGCTGGCACAGTTTCCCTTGTGCAGTGAGAGCCGCCAAAACGAAAGATGAGGTTTGGCCTTTCGGATGGGAAAGGCATTTCAACTCCTACCTAAAAAAGGAGCTCAAGAAATGCTCAGAGTTTCTAGACTTAGCCTTTAGGAACCAGACCCTGGGAGTCAAAGTCACAAATCTGAGTTAAATGCCTTGGTTCTCTTCAGAACAACACAGAAACAGGAGGCCCAGGTGTATTCAGAAGAAAAAAATGGAGGGAAGTGTGTCTGAAATGATGCTGGTGTCACAGGCTATAATATCTAGGAAGAGCCCTAGAGTAGGTCCTTAGATAGGTTCACAGCCTGAAGACGCTTTAACTGTACTTAGAGACCTGATTTCTCTCACTTTGGGAGTGGTTGTTTCACTCTCTTCTGTCAATGTACAATGTGATGAAGGGCAAAGGAACTCACTGGACCAGAGACCTGGCTGAAGGACAGCATATGCCTTTTGCTGTGAAGTGCCATTGGACAAAATAGGCAGATAACACTGGCTATTTAGGGCCCCTTACTCTTAAAACAAATGTCCCACACTAGGCCATAGAGTATGGCACCATGAATCCTGCATTTCTTTCCTAGTTGTTCCTGCAGGAAAGACAGATCCAAGTTAGTTTTCCAGCTTGATCCCTTGATTTCTCTCACTCTTGGAAGAGCAAGAACTCAGGTATTTTAGGCTTCCTCAATCTTTGCTGGCAGCTCCCATGTTGCCAGGCTGAAGCGGCCGCAGAGACCATTCATTTGACACAGTGGGGTAGGGGTGGCAGTTCCTTGAAGAGGAAGGGAAAAGTAGTAGCCTAAAGCTGGTGAGGATTGAAACCCAGTAGGGTTGAAAGTCATTTCCACATGAGGAGCTTTCTCCCCCTAGAGCTGCCTCAGGACCATCCTCCACATGTCTGTACCTCAGTGGAAAGGAAACCTTCAGGCTAGGACAGGCATCAGCTTCTTTTTTGCTGGAAACAGTTTATAGAGAAGCAATACATTCTTCGTGTAGTCAACAATGTTGATAATTTTTATACATTTCCTACAGATATTTTTATTGTCCTTCCTTACCAGAGCTCATTACATTTTCTATTTTCCTTCTGTATTATTTTGGTTTCGTATTTATGAACACTTTTCTCCTCACCAGAACTCACATGAAAAAATTGGCACAAGCCATACACTTGCTAATCCAGTATTCAGACTTGTTTATTCTTTAGGTTTCAAACCTGACAACTCCTCCAAAGCCATCTATTTTGGCATGTTCTCCAAGGCCTCAGTACCCAATTTTCAGCAAACACGTGCTCTAAGCTGGAATATAACATTTCAGGCCTCAGCCCTGGAGTCAGTTATTTGTTTGTAATGTGTCATGGGTGCAGATTTACTTGCAGCATGGGCAAGGGAAGGAGGGCAAAGGAAGATAAGGCAAGCTTACTATTCATAAATTTCAGTCTAGCGTAGCATTTTAGATTACAACTTTGTGATGGTAATCACCTTATAGGAAACGTTCCAAAATAGCAATTTCTAAACTCTCTTGCCTTATGAAATATTTAGTGATGAGTTTTAAGTCCTAGGACACTGAGGTGGCCAAGGTGACAGAAAATAGTATGTGGAGTGGAAAAAGAAAGCTTAATGTTTACTGAACTAAGGGCACAACATTAATGGTGGTAACATAGCATGAAAAAAACGTCAGAATTGACTTGACTGTTCTGAAACATCCGTGCATTTATTTAACAGTGATTGTATGGTACAAAAATACTTATCACACTGCTTTTCTTGATGTTAATACAGGTATGTAGGAAGAAAAAATAGGAGGAGGGAAACGATTTGTAAAAAAAAATAAAATCTATTCAGTTAATGCATTAAGGGAAGTATTAAAGCTGTGCGATGTCTTTGATTTGCCACAACTCATTTTTATTAGGAACCTAATGACAGCTAGGCTTTGATTCTGCAAAGTACATGCATCTGTGCAATATTGCTACTACTTCTTGCTGCCACCTAGAATAAGAAAACTAACTGTAATTTTATAGTTGTAATGGCAAGAAGCATTTTTATTCTATTGAGCTGAATATTTATCCCAGTAATTACTGGTAGAAATGGAACAGAAAGTATATCCTATTAATAAACAAACAACCAATCCTCTAAATTGTGTCTGCGTTAGGTAAGATAATTTATGATACCAAATCCCTGATAGCATAGCTGAACCCCAGGATTAGTGCAAATTGTTGAACAATTTTTTTATTGTTTTCAACTCTTTTTCTGGACTGGCCTATACTGCTCCTCTAAATAATATGAAAGGCACCAGAAGTACATTCTTACTTGATATAGCATTCAAGTGCAACCTGGCAATGCAGGCTAAGTTCAGGTACTGAAATGATACACAGGAGATTTTAGAATTTCAAAAGGTTTAATCCAGTAAAGTATTTAAATGCATACTAACCTTTAAGCTCCTGAATAGTATATTGAATTAAATTTGTTATACACAAGTGGTTTGGAGGATCAAGACTGTAAACACTTTTCTAATACATGCTGCAATTTACCTGATGAACTGCTACATGAATTCAGATTTTAATGTAAATTAATTTTACTTTAGCTGTGATTATTTTAAAAGTTTCTAACTCTAAAAGTGATGTAATTTTAGAGACAAGTACCACATACATGTAGAGTGGTAGTAGCAAGTTTCCTTTCAGACCTTTGTAAATACCAATGTAATTTTTTAACCTTCCATTTCATTTCAGTAGGCTGCTTGCTGAGAGTTGTACCCTCTTTTGTCACAAGGCTTATTATTGCAACAGGCATTTTCATGACTGTTGTCAAAAAACAATGGCATTTAGGGCAGTTGTTTAGTTAAATGATCAGTAGAGTGCTACTTTGAGATGATTTGGGAAGGGGGGAGCTGAAATTTTCCAGTGGAAACTGTTGGAAGAATGTAATTGCCTCACCTGGGATTTGGGCCAACCCTGCAAACATCCAATTTCCACAGAAGCAATTGAGGTTCTTTCCATTTAGTTTAATGAGAGTTGGATGGGGCTGCAAGGCATTATAATCCTTTGGGGAAAATCCCAGGGGATCTTTCATCACCACAGAAGCTGAGGACGTTGGTTGTATGCTTCCTCCCTCGCATCAGCACGTCATCAGCGTTGCTGGCTCAGGAGGAAGCAGGCCACGGCGGTGCCGCTTTCCGTGCCCGAGAGCCGTCCAGGGCACTGGGAGATGATGGTGTTTAGCTTTCTTCTGGGTTTAGGTAATCCGTGAGCTTTAGCGAGTTGTTCAGCTGTTTAGTGAGGGTGCTGGAGCGCTGGAGCAGTGAGCAGGGAGCAGATATGGTGCCTCACTAATTCTTCCCTCCTTTCAGCTTCAGTGCTGAGAAGCGTCTGAAAGTCAGCATCAGGTTATCACGGGGTTCGAGACATTTTCCGTGGCTGGACCCCAGCAGCACTTCCATCCTCACGGACAAAATTATAGGATTGGCTCCAATGCTGCTGATAGTTCTTTGTCTGGGCAGACTTCTTTAATCTTTCCCCTGGTATCAGGGGGAATTATAAAGTGCTAGAAGCACATATTTTATCAGTCATTTATGCTAAGATGGGTCACTTTTAATAGATCAGCAAATGCAATGCTGCTTCTCTGTTTCAAAGCTGATTTTGTTGTTTTTTTAAGAGGTAGAGACAAGCTGTAATACACTTAGTCAACATAGAACTAAAATAAATTATGTCCATGCTTATAGTTGTGGGGGAGTGTACTTACCATCCAGTTTCCAGGCTTAGTGAGACTATACCCAAATTGTGAGGATGTTGAGTTACAGCAGTTTGATACTCATTCAGCATTGTCAGAATGAGGGTTAGGAGACTGAAATATCAGTGAGGATTCCTGATGTAGGAAAGCAACGCTGGTGTTCCCTGCTTTCCCACAGTACTATATGGGACAAGGAAATAAAGGGCAGTTGCACCAGTATTGTGTTTGTACTGACATTTAGAAAGTGGAGAATTGACAGCTGTAAAATATCTATGTTCCTGTCCAGATGCTAGGTGAACTTAAAATTGCCTTTCCTAAGGTAAAAAAAAAGAGAAGAAAATCAATGATTCCTTCTCCAAGAAGGTGCAACATTTGCTTCTATCAGACAGATGACCATTAATGACAATATACATCCTCACAACCTCCATGTCAATACGTCTAATGTTCTGAGAATTACTGTTACAGAGTGTGTTGGTGAGACGTAAGGCTTGTAAGCATGGGAGGTCATGTCTGTGATCTGAAAGTAAACAGGAACCAGTTCATGACTTACAGCTCCAGCTCTTCTCACTGTCTCACATCTACTGCCTCTTTTTCCTTACTTCTCCTCATCACACAGCACCTTCTCCTCTCATTTACACTTTCTGCCTCTCCAGAAAAAAAAAAAAGTTTTGCCATGCTAAAACTTTCACAGAGAATACAGTTAAAGGAGGAAAGAGGAAAGTTAAAGCCTCTGAAATTTTTTTGACATATGGCTGAGAGAGGCATAAGGCTTCCTGCCAGTGCTAGTCTCTGCTCTGTTCTCCAAGCTGTGTGCCTGCCATAGGATGCTTCTGATGGAGAAGAATAAATATAAAACAATTTCTCTACTTTTCCCTCTACTTCACACAAAGCTTTCTAAGAAGGAGTGAAAAGCATTCAGCTAACATTTTAGCAAAGCAGACTGAGTGCTGCTGTTTATTTTTTAGTAACTTCAAGAGTAATGTACTGTAAAATATACAGTGTTTTATTGTCACAGTGGCAGAAGTCAATGAGGATATGACTAGCTGTTTCTTGCTCAAGACTAACAGCTCCTGCAAGTGATTGTTCTTTACCCCGTGAATATGTTGAATGTTCCTGCACTGAACTATGAACTGGATATCTCAGATTCCTGCTCAAGCATTTTCTAGCTGATACTAACTATGCTACTCGTTGGACAAGAAATGTTTTTGGAAGGAGAGACAGAAGTGAAAAGCGTGTAGCATATAACCCTGCGATGTCAACAGCAGTCAGCAGAACTGTGTGCAACCTCAGATAAGGATCAACAATTGAGACAAGCCAGGATGCATCGCAGCATTGCCAAGTTTAGAGAGAAGCCAAAGGGAAACTGGTTACAGTGCTGGCTTCCAGAAGGTTGTTTCCTGGCATGAGCTGGCTCAACTTGAAGGCATGTGAGGCCAATTAAATAAGTATTAGCGACTTGCAAGGGGTATGCCCGTTGGAAACTGCTTTCATAAAGGGATAAAAGGGCTGTCAAACAAAACAAAGTCTACGTATTGGCCATAATTAAAATACTTTGACTAGAGAGCCATTTAGTAGGGTTTATTTTGGGGGTGGCATTTTTAACTCTTCAGTGATTGAATCTGTGGAAGCCACTGCAGAGATACTGGATCTCTAAGCAATCAGCAGAGAAGTAAATGGCATTTAGTTTTGCTCCAGGGCAGGATTTCTTCTTTCATCAAGTGTCACCTCTACCATGATGTCCCTGAATAAATATAACTCGCTTTACTTACTTTAGTGGTGTCTCATGGGACAACACTGCCAACCTAAGTTATTTATGATTTGAGGTGGATTGAATACTAGTCACAGCACAAAAATATTACCTTCTAAGCTTACTGCATATTGTAGGTGATGGAGACAAAAACTTTATCCTTGTTAAAGGACTGTTTCACTGTAACATTAATATTTATTGGCCCATTTTTACCTCTGCCAACTGCACTTCTACTATACTATAGTGTTCCTGTATATAGACATGACTTTGGCTCTGAAGCTCCACTGAAAAGTAATATTGATGAGATTTTCCTTCTCTTCAGCTCAAGGACAAGAGTCTAACAACCTAGCTGATCAGGAGTATGTGACATGTCTGATTAGAAACACTCAAACTGTCATCTCAAAATAAGCAGAATGTATCTACTAGCTTCTGGAAACTGTTTTTGAGATTTCACTAATTTTGTTTTATTGAAGAGTAATATGCTAGTATCAGTGATCAGAAAGTAAGGCAAATATTCACATATATATTTCTGAGATAATTTGGGCAAATCAATATTATTTTGCTGCATTCCTTGATTACTGAAAACATAGCAAAGGCAGCACAGGGCTAAGATCCAAATTTTCTTAAATGTTGTGCTTGCCAATATAGTCAGTTTTTAAGCCTAGGAAGTCAGAAATTTTTCATCCACTGTCCTATGTTGTTTTTACAAATAATTTCTGTCTTACCGTATCTTGTATTTTATCTGGGTTTTACCGTATATACATTGCCATTCTATATTTATGGTAGCTTAAAACTCTACGCTGATTTAAAGATAGTTCACATATGGCTGAGCCATAATAAGGCCTTCAGGTGTTATACAAGCAGTTCGTCGTGAGTCCTATGTATTGAGTGAACATAGGAGAAACGTATGAAGAAAAGTAATACAAAAGCAATAGTAAAGATAATAAATAAAAATATGCAAACAATAACCAAATAATGACTAATTAGTAAATTAAATAATAGGTATTTAAAACAAGTAAATGCAGTGTTCTTAATGCAATATATATAGAGCCACATGCTTGTACCATGCTCTAAAAGCTCTAAATAGCACTGAAATCAAAATACAAGGTAAAAGTAACAATATATTTGAAGCCCCCTCTTAATTACTTAGGAGATAAATGATACTGTGATAAAATACAATATCAAGAAAATCTAGGTGTAAATAAAATTTCCCTCATCTGAAGTTAAATCCTTTTAATTTTGCACTTTTCCTCATGTTACATGTTTAGGAGAAAGAAAGCCCAATTTTCTGGAGTCTCTGTTACCCTAAGGCTTTTTAGTGTCGTGCACATTACTATTAACCATCAGTGCACATACTCGCAAAGAGGGATGTTCATTCTGCTGCATGGGCCTCTGTGACAGCCTGTGCAGCACATAAACCTCACCTTAATACAGATTTTGAATTACGAAAGATGTCTTTTGCAAGCTTTACAATAGAGTAAATTTCACACCAGCATGTAGAAAAATACCATGAAAATTAATGACTATTTCATTAGCAATTTCAGGCTGACATTTCATTTGAAAATTAGTTATGACTTACCAAAATAGGCCTTTTCTATGAATCATCACACTTATCTTTCCCAGGTTAAAGAAATACTGTCGCAAACATGCAATGCTTTTTTCTTGTCTATTAGTAAGTTCACCTCAAGTCATAATTCTACAAACATTGTTCAGCAAAGTTTTGCTGAAATTAATGGAATTGCATACAATGGAAGGGACTAAAATCAGAGCCTTACCTGTCTAGAAACCTCAGGCAGCAAAGAAAATTACTTTAATTGGACAATTTTGAGAACTTCCATCATTTTTGATTTCTTTTTGATAACAGAGTCCTCTATGTACATTTTTTTTTCAAACAGCAGGCCAAATTTTCACTATGGGATTTGTTTGTCTTAGCTATTGCTTTTCTGCTTGGAGGTTGTATTTTCATTTATAGAACTAGTGGGACTAAGAAGGCCAATGGCATCCTGGGGTGTATTAGAAGGGGAGTAGCCAGTAGGTTGAGAGAGGTCCTCCTGCCCCTCTACTCTGCCCTGGTGAGGCCACATCTGGAATATTGTGTCCAGTTCTGGGCCCCTCAGCTCAAGAGAGACAGGGAACTGCTTGAGAGAGTCCAGCGCAGAGCCACAGAGATGATGAAGGGAGTGGAACATCTCCCTTATGAGGAAAGGCTGAAGGAGCTGGATCTCTTTAGCTTGGAGAAGAGGAGGCTGAGGGGTGACCTCATTAATGTTTATAAATACGTCAAGGGGGAGTGTCAGGACGGTGCCAGGCTCTTTTCAGCAACGTCCAATGACAGGACAAGGGGCAATGGGTACAAGCCAGAACATAGGAAGTTCCAGAAAAATCTTAGAAAAAACTTTTTCACTGTGAGGGTGACAGAGCACTGGCACAGGCTGCCCAGGGAGGTTGTGGAGTCTCCTTCTCTGGAGACATTCAAAACCTGCCTGAACGTGTTATTGTGGGATCTACTGTAGGTGATCCTGCTTTAACAAGGGGGCTGGACTAGATGATCTTTTGAGGTCCCTTCCAACCCCTAACATTCTGTGATTCTGTGATTCTGTGAAATGCTGATCATGTTGTCACCAGTTTTCATTTTGTAATATGGATAGTGGCTCAGGCATTGTCATGAGGAGGAAGAACACGGCTTGCATCTTACTCTGCCTAAACAAGTTTAAATGGATGTATCTCACCCCAAGAGAAGAGAGAGAGCCTAAGGGCTATAGGTTACTCTGCATAGAGAATGCATTGTTCGTCCCTCTCATGGAGGATAATACAGAAATCCTCTGTGGGAGACACAGTAACTCGGGGACATTGTTCTGTGGGAGAGGTGGTTTAGCTTCTGATTTATGCGGGGTAAATATCTCACTGCTTGGGTATCAACCAAGAAAAGAGAAGTCTCCAGGCTGTTTGAATTTTTCATGCAGTGAATATTTCATCTACAATGGTGGGAGAGTCGATTTGCTGTCCTTCTAGGAGAGAGTTGTATCTACAGTATAGCTCTTGCATGCCCTTATTCTGTGAATATGCTCTACCACAAAGTGGAGCCTGATATGGAGAATTTTCCAGAAATATAGAGCCTTGCCATTTCCATGTAGTCAAGAGCATACTGGAATTCAACCTTTTAGCAATCTGGATATTACTAAATTCAAAATTTTAGCAGTCCAGTGAGCCTTGAGAAAGGGAAAAAGAAGAAGATCTGGAGAGTCTCTTTAACCTGCATGGTCTCAGACTCTTGCCAAGGACCATACACTGATATCCTTGGCTTTCTACAAACAGGGTTACTTTAGATTGCCACAGGATCAAGATATATCAATTTTCGAAGGTGGGACTATGCCAAGTACCTTTGTCTGCTGTAACAAGCCATGTAGGTATGTTGTGATGAACTTTTAATTGGGATTTATCCTCCTTTAGCCTTCTTTCATCTGCAAATTGCTGATTTAAGTATTTTAAGACAGTTTTCTAAACATGAAGTTTCTTACCTGAATTTTTGAGAGGGAAAGAAAAAACATGAGCCAAGGGAATTTCTTCTTTTACATTGATCTTACAGCCTGTAGACTGTATGGTAGGTAGAGAGCTATACATATTACTTTGTTACCTTGTGGCCAGTTTAGTTCTTAGTGCTAGAATCACTTATGGCAGAATTTCAGTTGAAAGCAATAAGCTTTCATAATGAATATAAGGTCTTATAAGGAATGTTTATCTGTCAGAAAAAAAAAAAAGGATTCTGTAATAAGAATATTTTAAAAGAAATCCCTCGACAAGACAAGATTTTGATCATGCCTGATTTTGCTGTGGACAACTCACATCAGTAATGTAACACATTTGCAAAAGTGTTTTCTTGTAGTTGAGTTCTGCTGTATTGAGGCTGAAAGATGACTTATATCTTCAGTCTTTCTTTTCTCCTACTGTTATCATTTTGCCTAATAAAAGGA
The DNA here is from genome assembly GCF_000703405.1 of Apaloderma vittatum. Classification (NCBI taxonomy): domain Eukaryota; kingdom Metazoa; phylum Chordata; class Aves; order Trogoniformes; family Trogonidae; genus Apaloderma; species Apaloderma vittatum. Next base: position 83,777 of record NW_009720256.1, read on the forward strand.
CATTACCTCCCCCAGTCAACGTGGCCTTTGTTGCTGTTGTAATGTATCTGTGGGTGCATTATCACTGCTTCTGTGAATGAACAATTCCAAAGCAGCTACAGAGAATTTATATCCTGATTGCTCACCTGCTATTAAAGTGGTTCCAAATACAGTGAAATGGCAGACACACTGGCTCTTGGAAGCTCTTTCCAACTATGAAAAGAATTCTGTGTGTTCTCTGCAGCGCTCAAGCTGCTATACAGATACACCATCTTTAATTAGATTAGTTTTAATTAGACTGCAGATGCAAAGTAGCATCTGTGTATCGCTATTAGTCTGTTTCAAGGCACTTTCAGCCAATAAAACACCACTGTCTCATTTGCATTCAGTTGAATGTGTTAACCTTTTGCTTGCTGGAATAATAGCTATGGAAGAACATATATATATATAACTGAGAGATTAATGTGTTGTTATTGTCATGTGGCACCACATGCAGAAAGTGAAGTAGACTAAGAGATAGTCATGCAAGGGAAGGAAAAGGGAAATTGCACTGAAGAATTAATTCATTCCTAAATAAATCTTTTCGAGAATTCTATTTATACTTATTTAAATTCCTTTAGAGTGTTTATTTTCCAAGACAATCTTTGCAAGCTTTGGACTTTATTGATTGCTCTTCTGCCCTTAATGTTTGCTTTCTTTATGATCTTTTCATTTTTACTTCTTCATGCTTCACAGAGCCCATTTTCTTTTGCTGCCTCTCTCTTTCTTTTCTGAGCCTGACTCAGTTCTGAGGAGATGCAGTATTAATTGTTCATTACTGGTGATGCTACAGGTTTGAAGGAACTGTTTATTAGCTACTGCAAAGTTCTTATTAGGAGAGAGCACAACTGCTTCTTTAGTTAGTGGCAGAGTATTTGCAAGAGGAATTGGGAACCTGGGTCAGAAACCTCACTGAGTGGTAGTCATCGGGACCACGGCCATTGATTTCAGCAGACTGACTTCTAATTCCAGCAGTGATTATTTTTCCTATGCTCAGTTGCGATATTCCCTTTTAATTTTTATTTCTCTACTCTGGACAAACTTGGAGTTAATCACTTCAAGTTCCACTGTATTTATAAAGAGACAGAAGCAAGAACTCTGCTGTGTACTTTTAATTTTAAGATTTGATCATTTTTGCAGCCTCTTTGATCAGTAGTAATGAAATTAATCCAGTGAGAAGAATGGGATTTAATTAAATGATTTCAGTAAGTCTGATGCACTTTTGAGCAGTGAGGGGAGGCAGTGGTTGTTAAATAGCAATAATAAAATATATCCATGTAGAACAGCTGCTAATGTTGACTAAAAATACTGGAGCGAAATACTACCAGAGTGGAAATACACCAGTTTCAGGAGAGAAGCTACATGGGGCATGACCACTTTTGGGTTTCAGTGACATTCTTTGTGTTCCTGAAAGCAAGTCATCCTCTCCTGGCTTTCCTTCTTTAAAAGGAAAATAATACTTTCCTCTGACTAGGCCAATTAGCAAATTGTCATTCAGAAGCTAATTCAGAGATAAAACAATGAACATAGAGTGTTGTCAACCAGAAGACTATAGATCCAAGTCTAGTATAGAACTTCTGAGTCAGCCCCTGATGACTGTTTACTGCAAGAAGGTAAAACAAGGATGTCTAATAATTGATTTTCAGAGCTAGTGTAAGGTTCTGTTTCCTGTTTTCTTCCCAATGAACAGAAGAAGCTGATAACGTTTCAGCACTGAATTTTCAGTATGCCCTTACTTGAATGCTTCACTTAGTGGAGAAATCCGTCCTGGTTGTGTTTGTAGGATCAATCTGTGCTGAGCGCACTCAGTGTCAATAGGACACGACAGAAGGAGATGCAATAAAAGGAAGCTCTTCCTTTGAAAGGAGCTCATACAGTTAGATCCCATGAGGGATGTAAGTGCCTAGAATATGTATGGTTTTAATTTGGTCAGCATAAGGCAAAACTGACACCTACTGCAGATAATCAAGGGTGGACTCTCATACTGAGAGAGGGGATTTATTTCTTTCTGTCATATCAAGGAAAAATGACTGGCATAATTTGAGAAAATTCTGCAGCCTGCATTCATTATTACATGGCTAGACTTCATACTCAGCATAGGTGGGACTCAAGGGGCCTCAGAATGATGAAAAGCTTCCCAGACTGGAGGGTTTTCATATGCAACCTTTAACATGTCTCAGAGCAGCAGAGTGGGTCACCTGTCCACTTACCACTGGGGAATGAAAATTCCCTTTGAAGAGTGGATGTCTGGAGCTCTTCCTTTGGGGGAATGAGAGTGGGAGCAGCACAAGCCTGAGTCTTCTGATACTGCATTGGTAACACAGCTCACCACTTTTTATATGTTAACCTGAAGGTTGGAGTGCTCTTCCAGGAAATGGAGAGACGTAGATTAATTTTCTTCACCAAGCCGGAAGCTCTAATGTACAACAGTACTTCTAAAAAAAAGTCATAGCATTGTGAGAGAAATAATTCAAACTATAGTCCAAAATGAAAGAACAGAACAGATTTCTGGTTCCTGTACTCAACATTGCTAAATTTTAGAATAAGCAACAATGGCCAAATAAAATACAGAAGTTGATGTAAAGAGTCTTCTTTTTCATTCTTCCTCTGTCCCAAAGCTTGTTGATCATACTTCACCTCAATTTTATGTCAGGTTTAAAAAAAGAAAAAAGATTAAAGTACTAGATGAGATTTTTAGGGAGAGTTGCTGTCTTCAGAGAAAAACTGGTAGTAGTTGTTTTTGGTGATAGCCAATAAGATTACTAGGACAAAGAAAGCATTAGGACAAACTGCCTGTATTACTCCACATCATAGGAGAACATTTTGTGCTGTCCTTCAAGGTGATATTTGTGCTTATAAAAGAGTACTTCCCAGGCTTCTTTCAGATCCGTGTCATCACCTAAACTAAAACTATCAATTTAGGATTACAGCTGTAACACACACTCAGGGACTAGCTGACTAGAGCTCATATAAATTAATTATTCAGGCTAACTGGCAGAAGACTGAAGCACAGTACGAGAGAAAACATAACATAGAGTCATAGAATCCTACAGCTGGAAAAGACCACTAAGATCATCAAGTCCAACCATCAACCAGTACTAGCATGACTACTAAACTATGTCCTGAAGTGCCACATCTACATGTTTTTTGGACACCTCCAAGGATGGTGAATCCACCACTTCCCTTGGCAGCCTGTTCGAGTACTTCACCACTCTTCCATAAAGAAGTATTTCCTAATATCCAATCTAAATCTCCACTGGCACAGCTTGAGCGCATTTCCTCTCGTCCTGTAACTTGGGAGAAGAGACCAACATCCACCTCACTACAACCTCCTTTCAAGTAGTTGTAGAGAGTAATGAGGTCTCCCCACAGCCTCTTACTCACCAGACTAAACAATCCCAGTGCTCTCAGCTGCTCCTACTAAGACATGTTCTCCAAACCACTCACCAGTTTTGTTCCTCAATATTCCAGGCATGCTAAATTAATATCTTCTAACATTGCTAGGCAGCCTGTCGTGGTTTGACCCCAGCCAGCAGCCAGGTACCCACACAGCCACTCTCTCACCCCCTCTTCTCCACTAGACGAGGGGAGAAAATATTTAAAAGGGCTCAAGGTTTGAGATAAGGACAGGGAGATCACTTTCATTTACCGTCCTGGGCAAAACAGACTCGATTTTGGGGAAATTAATTACATTTCTTAAGAGAAGAAACCAGAAAGGAGTAGTGAGAATAAGAAAAAGCAAATAGATCTTAAAAACAAAACACCTTCCCCCCATCCCTCCCTTCTTCCCGGGCTCAACATCAATCCCAGTTTCTCCACCTCCTCCCCCCGAGCAGCTCAGTGGGACAGGGAATGGGGGTTACGGTCAGTTCATCCAACGTTGGTTCCACTGCTTCTTCACTCCGGAGGAGGACTCTTCACTCTTCCCCAGGGCCATTGTGGAGTCAATCTCACAGGAGACAAGCTTCATGCTCTCTTC
>NW_009720257.1:0-701 GCF_000703405.1 Apaloderma vittatum
AGCAGAGATATGGTCAGAGGATGAGAGGAAAGTAAATATAGAAAACCTTCTTGGACGGAGTATTCGGAAATCTCCGTGAGACCCCATCCAGGGCAGAGCCCTTCCTCCAAGCAAGCCCCCTTACCTCCTCTCCTCCAGCCAAGCCTCCGCCCTCGGGGCCGGGGGTTCTAAGGCATGAACCCCCTCCCCTGCAGCCAGAGCTCTAGCAGAGCCGTGGGTCAGCTCTCGAGCCCCGGGCCCATGTCCCTCTGCAGAGCCCAGGGCTGAGATCTGCTGCCCGGCCATGGGGGTGTCTGGGGCTGGATGCAGTTCTGGGGAGGGTCACGCTGTCCTGGGGCCCGGCTGCCTCTGCCCGCACCTCTCTTAGCTGCTCCCTCCCTCTGTTTCCCTTCTTTCTCTACTACCCAGTGCTCTGTTGTTCTGGTTTTGCTGCCAGACTCCCTGGGGATGGGCCTGCAGTGGATCCCTCTGCTTTCAGCAGTGTCTGATGGCTTTTTGGGTTGACATGGGAGCATGATTAAGCCCATAAAAGAAAGGTGCAAGCCCAGACAAACTGGGAACTAGCCAGGGGGACCATCTGCACTAAGTCCCAGGCAATCCTCTCGCTTCACAGGATTTTCTCTCTTCTCTCTGAGGGCAGCAGAATCACAGAATCACAGAAACATAGACTGGCCTAGACTTGAAGGGACCTTAGAGATCAT
>NW_009720258.1:0-18634 GCF_000703405.1 Apaloderma vittatum
TCATCCGGGACCTCCCCCGTTAACCAGGACTATCCATGTCCCTAAAAAGCTTGGAAAAATATTAGGGATTACTAGTAGCAGGAATATCCAGAGGTATTTGTGACAAGAGATGGTTTGGCCTGCTCTGCTTTCAGACCAAGTTAAATATCACATACAGACTGTCTATGCAAAATTATTTATTTAGATTACAGTGAGTTACTTATGGAAAATGTGAAAACATATGTCAAAACATAATGTCTATCTTACCTAAAGCAGTATTTTAGTGTGATTTGATAGATTGCCCAGAAAGTCACTGCAAAAATTTGTGTGTCTGTTGGACCTCCAGGGATTAATGGGAGTGATTAAGGAATATACAGACATTACAGAGAAATCAAATAATTTCTTTGCCACATAGGATGCTGGGTAACATATCTTCTCTTTTGTGGAAATAAGGATGAGGACTGTCAAAGGCTGCAATATCAACAGAGGACATACTGAAACAGAAGGAAAAAATTAGAGAACCAGCAGTATTAAAATAGGAGAGTGTATTTTCAGGAGTTCCAAAGGAGCTTAAGAATGAAATGGTTGAACCACTAAAAACCCTAAAATTCAGACTCATTAAAATCAACTACTGTGCCTGATCGCCAGTGACTATCTTCAATATGAGAGCTGTAGATGATCCTGGGAATTGAACATCAATTTCTTTTCTTAATATCGAGAGTATTGTGAAACCAAAATAAATAAATGAGTATCAGAATAAATGCAGTGTCTACCTAACAAAGAAAAACATGCCTCCCTAATCTATTGGAGCTTCTCAGACATGTTCCTTACAAAGAAAGAAAAAATCATTTAAACCACCTTTGACAGTGTTCTGAAAAGGGACTGAAAAAAAATGCAAAATTATTTCAAAGATCAGACACTAGCAACTCATTTCCATGAGGTCTGTAAAGATTGCACAGTGGGTTGCATCTTAACTCCTTTTGTGGGTGGTACTAGTGAACAATTCAAAAATAGGTGAAGCCTTTTTTAACCAATGCACACCTGGATGAAGAAGAGAGGAGCTAAGCAATCTGTTCAATAAATTAGTCAATGATTTCCAAAAGCCTGGAGAGGTTATAGCAAGGAAAGATCTTTTTATGTACTATTCTTTCATGTAATTATGTAATAATTAAGATCTTGGATTTAAAGCATCAATATTAATTTTAATGTAGACTGAGGAAGCAGAGATTGGTACCGTTCATATGTCCCCAGACTGGGACCTGGGACATATCATGGCTTTTATGGATTTTTTTCTTTGGGCAGGACTTGCTCCATGCTACTAATAGTCAAAAGGAGCTACAGATGAACCCAAAATAAAAACAGGAAACAGTTATATTTTCTGCGTCAGTGATGAGCTTAACTGAAAACAAGCACACTAGTATAAAATACATTTCTTCCAGAAAACCAAGATGCATGGCCTGTGCTAGAATGTTGCTGTTCCATTTCCTCCTCTTGCATTAATTAACATCAAGCCAAAATAAATTAAGTTGCAAATCTATTATTAAACTCAAGGCAAATTAGCTATGGGCTTTCCTAAATTTTATTCTGTCTCTTTTTTTCTTTTTTTTTTTTTTTTATCTTACATATGGCATACTTTGCAGTCATCTCTGGTCAAGTTTTCATATATAGCATGGAGCTAATGAATTACTTCTGTATTCAGTCACTTAGACTTCATGAATCAGTCATCTCCTCCTGAAAACTGCTCTGGTCTGGATCTTTAACTAGTGTAAATTAGCACTGTGCCAAGAAAAAACTGAGGTGATACAATACTGTACAAAAGTCAAGGACCTGGCGCTGGATTTCTGTGGCACTGTTACTCTAGTGCCTTTTATAGGTGTTACAGATCTTAAGGGTTATACAAAGTAGGTCACCTAGAAAAATAATTTTAACATTTTCATCTTATTTATGAAAGCTTTCCCCTTTATTGACAAATCTCTCTATTGACCTAAGTCAGTACCCTGTGGATAGTGCAGTTCGAGTAAGAGTACCTTAGGAAATAATTGGGAAAATATAGAAAATGAATTTTTTTTTTCCTCTAGCATAATCTGTGTTTCTATAACTTTATAATCAACCTATTTTCTCCTTTTCCAGTAACAAGACTCTACTTCAAGCCACAGGCTTTTATTTATTAGAAGCCTTTTTACTAGTTTGTAATTCTTCAAGCAATGAAGTTATGATGTGCCTTTGTTATACCTCTCAGGTGTAACACACTAAGCACAAAACCATGGCAATGCTAGTAGAACCAGACAAGAAATACAGAAATACAGAGGGAAGTAACCAAAAAGAGAGGCCCTCTGTATCCTGTCCTTGCCTTCAGGTTAAAATAGTGCAAGCTGCTCTGATACCTCCAAACACCATGTACGAAATCTCTGACGTAGGGCTGCATTCAGGTCTAGTCTCTGTTTGTACAGGTTTCTAAATATCATAAAATATTGAGAAGGATGTAATTGTTGGAGTACAATTGTTGGGAAGTACTTGCCACATTACAATTTCTCTGGTAGGAAAGGCAAGCTGCTATCTTTTGAAAGACCCTTCCCCTTCCCCACATCCAGGAGGCTGGAGGACCACAGCCCTTCCTTCCCTCCCCATCTCTGCTTCCCTCCCCACTGCTTGTTTTGCCTAGGTCACAGCTTGTATGTGATTCAAGACTGAAAATAATCTCTGACATCTTGTCGTGCTTTTCCTTGAGGGTCATCATCTCCAAAATCAATATTATTAGAGAATCCATTTTCCCTGTGTGTTAGTAATGATCTGCTGCAGCTGCAGCGTTAACCTGGATCCCAGACGTCTTTGTGCTGAGGGTAGGATAGAAAAGGGACAGACTTTTGCCAGACAGGTGTGTGTGTGTTGTTTGGAGAATTAGGGAAGCTGGATACTGGGATCGCCTTCCTCCGAAGTTTCTACATGCACTTAATAAGCTGCAGGAAATATTAATATTCAGTAAAAGCGCTTTGCTCCAGGGAGTGAGCTGGAAATGTTAATAGCTGTTGGTCCCAGCTCTCTCTCACCAGACTCCACAGGCATTACTAAACTTAATCCAGGGAGGAATTTGGTCCACTGAGTTTAAGTAAGTAATATGATGCAATGTTCAGGAACAAAACCACACATCTATTTGGAGAATGTATTTTTGAGATGTCTCTTATCAGTTCAGGGAGTTTGAAGGTCATTTTTGTTCAGCATTAGTGTGACCACAGCTAGAATGTCATGCTCTGTTTCGGCCTCAACAGTTACAGGAAAGGCAGGACGGAGGGAAAGAATAAAAAGAAGGGACATCAGCAGATAATGTGAGAGCTGAATATTTATCCTGTAAGGAAAGCCTCAGAGAATTTGGGGAATTGGATCCATATCAATTACAGAAGAGGTGGCAAAGCGGGGACACATCCACATTGTATAAATACAAGTGTTCTGCTCATATTCAAGTGGAACAACTTGGCATCAAGGCAAGGAATTAGAGAATGGCTAAAACTTTAGTTTTAGGGAAAAACTTTATGGAAGTTGAGTCCAACAAGCCTCAGTTGCAGTGAGAGTCTCCTGACACTGAAGCCAGACCTAAATAAAGGTGAATCTGCTGGGCACCATTAGGCGGTGTGTAGTACTTCCAAGTGAAATTAGGCAGGTGTTTCTTTTTTCCCCACTGGACTATATTCCATCAACCTTATTTAGTCAAATAATCTCCCTCAAATCAGTGGGACAACCTTTGTGAAAAGGCAGAACTATTTATTCTACTGGTGGCACAGACCTTTCCTGACATATAATGGCAAAGAAACAGAGGATTTATGGCTGTAATATCATCTGACTTCTGTATCCAAAATTTAAAACATGAAGGATAAAATATGCATTCTCTGTTGGAGAAAAAAGGCAGAGGAATTACATTCTTGGCATATACGTTAGAAATGGCAGCACTGATGAGATTATATCTGTTATCTTCAAAATTGCTTTAAACCAGAAGCTTGGGTAACAAAGGACAGAAGTTACTTTCATATTAGCATATATGTCATGTTTAATCAATCAAAGGAGAACTGTAATTACTTTACTCTCTTCTTAGCTAACTTTAAAGAAGGGAAGTCATGAACCTATAAAGTAAATGTCATCCTGTTTAGATAGTTATAGTTTTATAGGTAATTTGTTGCAGATTTTATGCAGATAATTTATAATTATTTCCTTTCATGCTCATCTTTCAGCCTGAAGTCCAGTTTTAACACAAACATAAGGACTGCAGATGCAGGGAAAGTATCAATGAAACTATCTAAATTTTTTTCCCTAAATTTGGTGCACACATTTACAAGTTTATCAGCCACTGTGTGGCTACTGAACTTGGCAGTAGTTTGAACTGCATGTGCAATATCAAAGTGAAAAATCAAGTGGTGGTAGTAATTAGCAGGCTCGGTTAGACCTATGACTTTCAGGAGGTATTTGCATGAGAAGGAATTCATTTCTTTTCCCAGCCTAAGTCTTTGGTATCACTTTGGTTTGGATGCTGTGCAATAGGTGATTTCCAGTACATCGTGCCGCTGCTGTGAAGGAAAAAAATTGCATAGTCAGTTGAGCAGGGAATTTTAAATTGTCAAATGTGTTGAACTGCACATGCAGCAGCAAGATGACTGTGTTTGAAAATAGTCTCAAATTGCCACAGCTGCTTGCCTTTAGCATGTTTCCCACCACAAAATAGTCTGTATTTTCTGCTTCATGGATAAAACTTCTATGTTGGAAAAACTCTGAAGCAGTCCCAGAAAGCAAAACAGAAAGAGTATATTTATGCAAGACAAGATTTGTTACAATTGTTTGCTGGCATTATAAGATAATTTAGTTTTCTTTTGCTTTTTAGAAACCTCTTATAGAGTTAAGAGGCAGAAAACTAGTATTCATAAATATTTTAAAATGTTAAGCCAAAATGTGGATTTGATTTCTTACGAGTATTGGCAGTCTGACTGTTGACCGTCCTTTGTCTTCTAACTTGCAATAAATTCTACCAAAATATATTATTTCATCACTCACTGAACTGGATTGATTACAATATGCACCAGGAAAACACTCCCTAGCCATGAGAGATATCGATTAGACTCTCATGCCTTGTGTGTCCTTTATGTTGCTAAGGCACCCTTGTGTAAAAGCTTTGGAATCCCATGGAGGTCTGACTAATGACACTGATGCTTCAGAGTTGGTTTTCTCTTTTCATTTAAGGGCCAGACTAGTAAGTCACTCTCTGGCAAAAGTAAGATAGAAGCAGTGGTATACCTAGAGCTCTGCCCACCCGCCTCTGGCTTCCTCGTCTAAAGTACTAAATGGCCATTTACATCTGGGTTGATTAGGAAAACCTTTGACGCAAGTCTGGAGTAAGGCTTAAACTTCTGTTTCTGGATCCACAGGGAAAAATGCTTAACCAGTTTTAACCTCCCTGCAACAGCTCCCTGAAGGAGGCTGTTATGAAACATGAATTCATCTGACCTCTTCAAGGTCTGTTTATATCTTCCTGTCTGGGAGATCCAGTCATTCCTTCCTTCAGCCTGCTGCAGACAAATGAATATCTCATGGTACTGTCATATAAAAAGCTACTTAAAACGTTTCAAAGCCAAAAGGGCTGCTAGTTTATACTCTTTGAAAAATCAACACAGTGGCTAAACAGCTCCATAATACACAAGACTTCTGCGGCTTGGATTTATTTCTTTCCAGCTCTCAGATTTTTTTTCCTTTTTGACCAATATGTTATCTCAGTTAACAGTATTTTTCATTTCTATAGTAGTAAGGATTAACTTGTTCAGCTGGAAAATACTTCAGCTGCATGTCCAATTCCTTACATTACGGGACTTGTTTGTCAAAAATGTTAAACACCCTAAAGTCCAAGAGCAGTATACAATACCTGGGAGTCCAGCATATATATGCCGTGGGTCTGGTGGCCAAATGCGAGAAATCAGCATTGGCAACACAGAAAAAGATCATGGCCCTGCTCGCCACTTGCCAAACACAGGATTATTGCCAGATACAAGGCTGGACCATGAATGAAATCATTGACTTTTGCTGCTATTGCGCTTTGACCTTGACAGTAGGACCCTGGAGAGATGAATCTTCTGCCCGGTTCTGTCACTGGCCATTTTCTGTTGTTCCATTCTGCATCACCTTGACGTCAAACCTGAGCTGCGAGTGCTCAGCAATTCTGCAAGCTGGGCATAAGCTGTTTGTTTTGTGTTACATTTCCTAGTTAAAGGTAATTAAAGCTGATAGCAACTCATGTATTGGTATGCTGGATGGGACAGGGGAGATGTTGGATCTCTGGTGCTTTAACAAGATGATAGGAAAACAGGAGCAAAGGGAAAGGATAGGACAAAGATAAAAGGTAGGAGTAAAGTGGGATTCTGTTACAGGAGGGTAAGAGTGCAGAGTGTGCAGGGAGGTCCTCCCTTTTCTACCTTTGAGGGTATATCTATCATTCTTTACCAGCTCTGGCTTGTCCAGTCTAGGCTGAGCAACTGAAGAATGCTAACAAAAATAATTTATGAATTGATAGGAGGGTGTAATGGATAATTAAGTGCATTGTTGAGAAGACAGGATTATTGAATTAAAATAGTCCAAATCCCAATTTTGAGAAGATCAGAGCTGAGAGAGGGTTACTATAGTGAGAGGAGATGGGAGCAGTTATGGAGAAGCCATGAGAAGGTGTGAGATAAAAGCAGGTTAGAAAAAAGAAAGGACAAAGAGTTAAGGAGCAAAGAAAGTGAGGGGAGGAAAAGACAAGTTACCAAAAGAAAACACAGAGACACGGAAGAAAGGCAGAGGAGAGAAGGAGAGTGAAAGCTCTAGGATATGAGGAAGGAGGAGGTACTAGTAAAACAATAAACACCTGATGGAGCCGTCCCCTGGGGCCTCCTGACTGCTCCCAGACCTCTCAGCCAGCCCAACTGCCTGTGGTCTGTGTCTGCACAACTATTTTCAGTTTTTTTATTCCCATTCCCCCAACAGTTTATCACCGATGCTAAAGAACAGTCAGCACTTATAAAAATCTATAAAATTCATGAGAAATCAAAGTTTGGAGGAAAAAAGGAATTTAAAATAGCTAATGAAATTAGTATCAAAACATACTAAATAATCAAGTATTCTGAAGTCATACAAATGAAAAGAAAGCAAAGAAAGCTCATACTGATTATTTAGATATTCAGTATAACCCCATATAGACATTTAATTCAGGTACAGTGACATCATTTTCACCTTGATTTGTATTTATATGTAGTAACAGTGTCTTGTTAAAATCTAAATTGTACTACCTTAAAACAAGCCTATTGACTCTAACTTGTGGATTATTAAATATGAATAGTGCAGGTACTAGCAATAAAAGAAGCATTATCTGAGTATAGGAAGAACTTCAAGTATTTTTTTTAATGTCTTCTTTTCTTTGGTTTTTTTTCCTTCTGTTTCAGACTGTACTATTTTGACCAGGATAGCTTACTGAATTGTTCTGCAATTTTACCTCTTTCCCCCCTATAAATCTATACATTTTTATATTTTCTATAATTTCTTTGGGGGCTGTTTCCTTTGTAACATATGAGAATATTTTAATTTGGTTTTCTCTCCATTCCAATCATTTGGGGTTAAATTTTCTCTAATAGCCTAATCCCAGTCCCAATAAGTTTAATGAGAAAACTCCAATGTGATAAAATGGAACCACATTTTCCCTCTTAAGCCTGCACAGCAGACTTTTCTGGCATAATTGTGTCGTTCAAGGGTAGAATGAGGTGTGATCTGTGACTGGCATAAGCAAAAGCTTTCAATGTTGTTGCAGGTAAACTGGCAAAAATACCCTATTGCCATTTCCACATGAATTTGTCAAGCCTGAGAAAAGTTACAGCATTGACAGTGGAGTTTTGTTGCTACAAGTTGCTTTTCCAATATAATGGGAGGGTATTTCTATTCCAGCAAGTCTTTCCAAGTGTGGGCCTGGACTGAATTACGCTTGTGTAAATTGAGACTAATTCCACCCACAGTCTTGCATCAAAGGTCGTGTTCACTCTTGGTGTACGCGGGTGAGCTGGAAGGTTGGCCGGAGGAACAGTTGCTGCAACTGGTGCTCTCTGAGCGAAAATAAGCCCCCTGCCCTCCAACCGGGCTGCCCTAACTCTCGCTTGAGAAGATGCAATGTTCAACACCCAGCTGTATTCCCAAAATGCAGAGTCAAGGCACTCCAAGCGACAACCTCTTCCAGGCATGCCCATCTCACGTGCTTTCTGTTATGTCTCTCTTCTTTGATCTGTTCTGCCTGCAACAGAGAAGGAGATCAAAGAAAAGCTGAGCTCTGCCTCTTATCTCTGCGCTCCTGTGTCTTTTCTTTCCTTTTTTTCTCTTTATTTCTGGGAATTGTAGAGGAAGCAAGACACACAGGGAGCTCCCTGTACCCGCCCCAGCCTCCTTCAACCCCAGCAAGGAACCTCTTGCACTACTGCCTGAAGCAGTCAACTGCTGAAAAATGCTAAAGGTGGTAGAAGCTGAGTTTCAGGGTTTAGTGTCACAGAAGCAGTATCTCGATTTTCATCAAGGACACAAGGGTGTAAGACAGCATTTAATAATACTGTAGGCAGTTCCTTCTGAAGAAGCAACTGTAGCCTTAAAAAGGCCCAATGATTTAGGTAATGAGTGTGAGAGCAGTACTTTTATAGAATAATAAAAAAACTTCCGAGATGATGGTATTGCACTTTCAAAAAAGCAGAAAATACAGTCATGCTGTATAGCAGCTGTTCTGTGACAGCTGGAGGAGACCTAACCAAAGCCAAATCAGTTCAGATTTATCAATGTCAGCAGTGTTTTGCCCTTAACTCTTACGCTTTACACATCTTTTCATATGTCTTTTTTCATTAGCCACATGGAAGAAACATTATTATAATGTTCCTACCTAGATGGTCTTCATCCTTACAGTTCTCCATTATCCATAATTCCAAGTGAAAGAAATTAATCTGGAACTTCAAAACAAAACTTATGAAGTTTATTTTCTGTTCTGTGTGCTCAGAGGACTGTGTCCACTTAACCAGCTCTCCTGACGCCCACTGACCTGAACAGAGTGTATCTGGACTTCCAGCATGTCTATGGTGGCGTCTTAGTTCTAGTCTGGAGCACTTTTTAGATGCAGATGTGGTTACCCTCACCTACTGTTTCAGACCATAGGACGGAGCATTCCCAGGGACGTAAACTGGATTTCTGTTGGCAGGAGTTAAGCTGGAGGATGCAATCCGGGAGACAGAGCACATTCCAGCCACTGACTGCTGTTACAGCCCAGTGCTGGTGGACGTTCAGTTCACCAAACTGGTATGAAGCAAAACCCCTCAGACTCCCGGTGTGCACTGTTGACCAACTGTTTCTCTCTGCAGATGCTTGCAATGGCAGCTCAGAGCCCTGGCACACTGTAAGAGGCTCAGTTCCTCCTCAGTGGCAGAGCATCATTTCTGAGCATGTCAGCTTCTCTCTGAATTTGCTGGATTCTGCATTTTAACATTAATGACTGATGCTACTTTTGGTTTCTCTAAAGGTTCTGGGTTCATTAGGTCAAATTCAGGATCAAGAGCTGCATAAAAATACACAAAATTAACCAGCGCATTAAAAAAAATTAAAAAGACAAAAAAACCCCACAAACATGTTACTTTATACTAGCGAAGGATCCAAAATAAAACTTCACCACCTTTCCAACCACATGAATAAGCTTTTAAAAGAAGTCTGCTTGTTGGAGGGCTGGGATACACATATTAACAGAGATTTTCTCTCCAGTGTACTGCCTTCATATTTTCAGTAGCAAATGAACTGAGACTTCAAATGAACGAGCTGTTTAAGAGTAATATGTCTCCCCTTGCACCTGCATAGGTTGACAGCTATCAGTGGAGTTCTGTAGCTGGAGTTTTGGTAGCACTGATTGTTGTACCACGATTATTTGCTTTAGTAATGCATTTTAAAAGCACCAAATGCTGCCACTCAGTACAACAATTCTTGCTAAGCTTGGGATGCCCTTGTTTATCTACTTCACTGTTCTTCTGAGCAAACGAGCATCTTGTGTAATTCTACCAACCTTATTTATCTTGATTTATGTGATTATGCATATGGTGCTAATTCTTGCCTTCAGCTGTGTTTGTTCAGATTACACACCCTTCCCTTAAAAATGCTATTGTACTTTTGGAGATTGATCTTTTTAATTCCATGTTTACATCCATTTTCACGCTGTTCAGTTGACTTCCTTTTTTATATTTCAAGAGCAGGAGCACTTGCTATAGTGGGCATGAGGTGTATACACATGCCTTGAATCTATCTTGCTCTCACTGTCTGTCTTTTAATACTCTTCCTGAATTTTTTAATCTGAAATATGAATAACAATTTAATGCCTTCTGGAGGGGGAGAAGGGCTTCCATAAAATATATCATATTATATGAGTTGCATGGCAAAAGGATTTGTGATTTGAATTATTACTGAACCTCGCTGAGTATCCTTTCACAATCATTTGCATTTATAGTGCTGTAGGAATAGGGTCTTTCTGTAACAGCTACGGCGTCAGAACCCTGTGGTTTTGGCTGTGGGCTTCCACAGCTGAGCTGTTTGTGGAAGTCAAAACGCTCGACTAGTTCAGCCCAAACCCATTAAGGATGGTTCCTTGAGAGCATGCTGACAGCCCCCATCAGTCTATTTTTTTTCGTTTAAAGATAAATGCATGTTCCTTCTTCATGTCTGGCAGCAGTTTACTAACCAGCATGTGTAAATGTTTGCCCTAGCTGGTTGAATCCTCCAGCCAGTTTTGTTTCTCTGACTAAGCCTATTCACAACTAGGACAGCTGAGCGTGTTGCACTGGAGATTCAGTCTCACAGGTAACAAAGTGATTGTGGTCTAATTGCAAGAATGCCTGGGATAGAGAGTCCTCTGCTTCTCTTCTAACTTCTCCACAGCCCTGTGTGTTCACCCTGCACTTAATTCAGGTCCTGAGGTGTTCAGTGACAAAACTCTTGGAGCTCATGCAGGTAGACATCCACAGTTACCTCATTGTTTCCAGTGGCTGTAGGTCTTCAGATGGTTGCCCTGTGGCAACCTCTCTCCATACAGTAACCACATTGACATCCTAGCCATGAGTCTGCTTTTACAACTTAGGTCCCATGAATTATTCTCCATTTCTTAGAAGAGGTTTTCAGCATCACTGCATTCTTTAATGTATTCCGTAAGAACAATCTAAGGCTTTTGTTCCTGTGCATACAGCCTATGTCGGATTTTACGGAAAATGTGTGTCATTTAAGTAACCTAGATCAGCCTCATATAGCACAAACATTCTTGCGTTCTCTGTCATGAAACCGGTATCTGGCTAGTTACACCTTTCCTAATGAACACATCAGGAAAGATCTCCTAGTTCCTCACCTGGAAGGTGCTGGTGTGCACCTTGATGGTATTTGATAGTAGACCGTTAGAGGAAAGGAAAATCAGGGCAGAAAAGCATGGGTTTGTTAATGGCCATCTGAAGTACTAGTTGGATATTTTTGGAAAAAAAAATAAAATTGGAAAACTTCTGACTAAGTATTTGCTTTTCCAGAAGTAATTTCTTTTCACATTTCACCTTTTTTTTTGTTAAATACCTAGGTGAAACTCTAATTTTTTATACAGATTAGATTAATTGGAGATTTTAGTAACCCAGGCAAAGAATAATATTTCGTAAGAAGAGGCTTCTTCAGCCTCAGTGAAAACACCCCCAGAATGTGCTAACTGCACATTTACAGTTACTTTTAGAGGGCCTGCTCATTAACTGATCCTGAGCCTGTTTAATATGAACAACTTGGTACAGGCAGTGGACTAGTACCAAGTGGACTAGTTTTTTAAATTGGAATGTAAGCGAGGACTATATCAATTTAATCTCAGTGAAATAGTTATTACATTCTTTTTAACATTTTTTGTGTTGTCTCTTGGATCTGTTTTGCTAGGTATTGCACATTTACGATAAGATACGAAGTCTTGGAGCTAGCTTTACTGCAGGGGCTGAGGTAGCAGGGAGTAGATTTGATGCAAGTGTCTCCAGGGCAGCTGGAAGCCTCATCCCCAGGAAAGGCTCCGGCCACCTAAGGAGTCCCCTTAGCTCTTCCTCCACCCCACATTTTGGCGAAAGCAAGCCTGAAAGCTGCAAGAGGGAGAACCTATCTTCCACCTCTGCTTTTTCATGTATTTTCTCTTTCTTCCCTTCTACCCTGTCTCCAGATCACCTGTTATCTAGGAGAGATATCTCTTCTACTGAAGTGATAGAAGGAAGAGTTGTTGGTTTGTCAGAGTTTTTGGAGGGAACAGAAGATTGTTTCTGCCTCCGTTCTTTTTACACCAACCTAACTGCAGGGCAAATCTTCCCCAAGAAAGCAATGACAGGGCTCTGTGTGTGAGCGTCACGTTTGCAGCTTTACTGGCATGAGTAGGCCAGCTGAAGTCAACGCCAGCAGAACATACACACCCATAAGTGTTCACAGGATCAAGCAGGATAAAGACAAAAAGCAGACAAAGCAAAGGGGAGCGAGTTAGACATACAAGCACAGTGGTCAGAGTGATGATAGGCACACATGTTGTTAGTTCCTTTCCCCCTCCCTCCTGCCAACCACTAAAACAAGCAACATATGATAGGAGGAGGAGAGGGGCGAAAATCCGAATCTGTATTTGGAAGAAAAACATCCATCTGTAATAGATTCATATTTCATAGGTCTTGCTTAGGCTTCGTTTACACTCTCTCTATTAGAGAGCCCTGTTGTCCCACTCCTGCTCCATTTCAGTGCAGTGGAGGGAATGACGATGGCCTGAATTGTGTTGCAGTCATTCAGGGAAATTTTGGCAAGCAAAGGTGGGCCTGTGCTCCCAGGTCTTCAGTGAGCTTAGTGGCTAAGTAATGATGCCTGAATTTGAATTTCATGAGATGGCTCAGCTTTCTGGTAAGTGTTTGTCAGATTTGGAGCAAAAGCAAGTACGTTTTCCATTTCCAGTGAAAATGAATTCTGAAAAACATTACTTTCAGTCAATTTTAATATCACAATTTTAACAATTTTATTTGATGTCCTACATCATCTGTAAAGCTTTCCAGAAGCGTGTTACTGACATGCTACATCTGGTATAATGTCATTGAAGTCTTCAATTTTTAATATCCTGGTTATTCCTAGAGGAAACTCCTATTTACTAGTGATAAAAAACATCTTCATCTCCTTCCCTAGATCAAACTCTTTCTTGGTCTGTAACAAGACAGTATAAGAACATGTACTTGAGTTCACAAATAAGTGAAGTTACTCTTTAGAGTATATATTTAGTGTACAATTTTGTGGAGTGAGAGAACATTTAAATTTTAATAGCTTTATTCTGAAACAAGGCTTCCAGCACAGATGTAAATAATTCAGCACTTGAGGAACTCTGATATGCCATAATAGTTTCTTGAGTGCCTAGAATTTGTATAGGTAGACATGGAAGCAGATATTAAGCGGCTCTACCTGCGGTGGTGTCACCGTGAGGCAGAATGGTTGTAGGCGAGTCATGGAATTTCCCTGTCTCTTTGTCTGTAAAATGGGGATAAGCTGTTCATTTCCCTGGAATGCTGTGATCCTCAAATAACGGATGACGTGAACATCTCTGTTGAAATACTGCATCATTAATTTTCCATCTATCTTTTGCCAACGTTTGAAGACATTTAGATCTATGATGGTTCAGACTTTAAAGCTACTAGCAGTACTGCGATAAATATTTTCAATTTTAAAAAAGAACCACTTTCCTATCTTCTTTCAAAACATTTGCAACTTAAGCCTCAAATGCATTCTTACAGAAATAATTGATTATGTTTCCTTTGCTTTGCTTCTCCAAATAATGTCGTACAGTATCCAATAGTTAATTCAAACACAAAAAGAGTATTCTGGCCCTTCCATATTTTGGAAGCAGGTTCCTGGAGGTTTTTGCACTGTGACATGCTGGCCATGAGTGTCCACTCCTCTGTAACACACTCAGGGAATAGCTCCTCTGAGCCTCTTGAGAAAAAAAAAAAGAGGCAGAATTCAGAACTGGAAGCCTTTGACAAACGTTTTATACAAAAGTAAGGGAGTATATGGTGACCCTAGTTCTTAAATTCTTGGGCTTCAGCAGTCTTTGCTCCAGATTTTAGGCATTCAGAAGGGCTTTTTTCAATCCGAAATGACATTCAAAGCAACTGTTACAGAGAGTTGGTGGACTTTCTCTAGACTTTTTCCTTCTATTGATGATATGTAAAATTCAACTGATTTTTCTCATAAAAATGAAAACAAATGTATACATATTTTTTAATGGTCATGTTAAGTCATCCATAGTTTACCTACTTTTCCAACAGACAACACTCTAACAAGCTGTAAGGTTTCCTTTGAGCAAAGCTCTTCACACACTCTAACAGTGGGCAAATATTAATGAAACACATCATCCTAGGAATGTCCATATTATCGCTTTTGTTTTAAAAGCTGTCCACAGTAATGAGCTCAACATAACCTTTTGCCCCTCAGATTTCTACAGAGTGATCCACCTGGCAAAGAGCTAAGTGCAGACCATAACTACACAATACAGCCTGTACGTGTCAGCATCTTTTCCTTGCAAACTGTGCGTGCGTGTGCATGTGTGTGTGTCTGAGTGCATGTTTTAAAGACCTTGCCTAATCACACCTCACTTATTTTTAAGTAGAACATGTGGTTTAACTTTGCACCCACTTTTCTACTAAGAGACTAAATGTTAACACCCAGGGGCACCTGTCTTAGATTAGTGAACAGTTTGCCACAAATGATGGAACCAAACTGATGGGATTATATTTGGTTCAGAAACACAGAATCGAGTCAAATAGGTTTTTGGTTTTCAGTATTTATTTATTTATTTCAAAGTACAGAAGATGGCACTAAAAAAGGGGGGGGGGGAATGTGTCTATAATGCTGTAGTTAAAAGGCATCTGACAAGTTTTGCTGACATGTTTTCTGTGTAGAAGGACCTGAAAATCTCATGTCCACTTGACAAGAGCATTTTTGTCATTCCACAGTGGCAAAACAAGTGCAAAATGTGAAGCGGTCTGCACATATGGCCTTAGAGGGCACTGAGGTTTGGTGAGGGTCAACTTTTTTTGGATCTGGGTAAATTTCATGGTCCCAGCTGTCCAGATGATTTGCAGAGGACACCAATATACTGAAGCAACCTGCTGTGAATCTTCATCCAAACAGGTTAATGTATGGCAGGCACCCTGTATGGTTCTTGACAACTTCACAAAAATAAAACAAACTTTCACTAACACTAGCTACCTTGAGCTTTCCTCTTCTGGTCTTCTCATTGACTGGATATAAATTACATGAATCTGCTGTGATAATCTAAAACTCTCTCCTTTCATATATATCTAATAACAAAGAAAGAATTATATTTTTTATGGATAGTGTTTTCTGTAGATGCTGAATTAACAACTCAAGTACTGAGGTACTGCTATGATTGCATCTGATTTCTTTTACAAACATAATATTAAAGCGGCAACAATAGATTTCTTTCTTACTGTTTTCAGCCACTGCTCAAATACACACGTGTGTCTGTATTCTTATATATGCATTCGTATTAACATGCACATGGACACACATATGCATGTTGTTACTTTACACTCAGATTGTTAATTCCCTTTTATCTCTTTATGTGTCTCATAAATTATTTTTCACTTGTTTGTCATTCACCTCTGCTTATCAATAGCCCTCTTTGTCTGATTAGGGCTGTGTGCTGCTTTGAAGTGAAAATATTGAGGAGGAAAAAAAAAAGGAGAATAAATACAGGTCAATTGAGTGCTTTTCTTGATTCCTTCATACTGCCTGTTGCTCTGCCCAGTGAACCTTTCCCCTTTCCCAGGATATTTTTCTGATGTCAAATACTGCAGCAAAGTTTTGTCATTTCTTTGGAAAGTGCACTGCATTGTTACTGTGATATTGGTGCTGTCATGTTTTCAAATGTCCATTTTATATGTCTTTACTAGCACAAATTGGAGTAATTTAAAAGGCAACTTACAAATAACTTCTGTATTTTATTATTATCACTTAATTGCTTATGTGCAGACATGAATGGAGAAGCACCATCAGACTCCTGTCCTTTGTCAGAAGGGACTCATGGTGTTTCACTTCATGCTAAAAAATGGTATCATTTGCATTTGCCTTCAATTATCCAAGCACAGACTTTTTTTTCTGAGATAAGAAATCTCAATGTTTGGTTTCAAGCACACAGTAAATTAAGATACAAATTATTAACACAAAATTAGTAATTTTGAACCACAGTGCTGCACCTTATACAGTTTATAATAATATAGTGATCCTGGGAGATATTCAAATATTCTGCCCCATGTCTCGGTGCAGAACATTGTGGGGTTCTTGGTGACGGGCTGGCAGACACCATCCCATTGGTGACTGGGAAGGGATGGAAGCTTCTGACAGCGAAACTTATCTCCCATAAATTCTTGCCACTCACCTCTCCCTGCCATTCCTCCATCTGTCCCGCTCCTCTATCACACCACGGCAAAACCTCCATGACAGCAGCAAGTAAGTGGCCTTTTAGCCCAATTCCTCATGGCTGTACCTCTCTGTGCATGGCTTCAGCGCCCCTCAGGGAGAAGTTAGTGTGAGACCATTCCTTGTACACACTCCAGGCTTTCCTGCTCTGATGAAAAATGCTGCATTAAGCTGCTTAGGCAACGTACCAGTCACGGTTTGCATCTCCAGACACGAACCTTCTCAAAAGCATATGACTGAAACGGTACTTTATTGATTGCGGCTCTTTGATAGAAAAAAAAAAGTCACAAATAGACTATGAACATCAATAAATACAGTATGGGAATGGTGAATTATTAGGGACATCAGGTTTCCAGCAGATGTTTTTGTCCCGTAACAGAAGCTGATTTAACAAGTCTGCTTACAGCTGGCCTTGGAGACCCACAGAGCTGAGTCAGCAAGCTGAGCTTTGCGGGGCCAAATCTTCTCTTACCCTTCACCATCAGCCATACAAATAAGCTTTAATGATTTGAGAGAGAGCTTGAATTCATCCTCAGCGCCACAACAGAAAGCGTACGGTGGTATCATGCAGGAGATGCTGAGAGTGGTTATACTTGTAAATTTAAGATGCTGATTTCCTCCTTCCAGGGAAAAACTTCCATTTCTTTTGAAAACAACCCGTATGTCGAAGAGAGCGGGAGCTGCATTTGCAATAAGATGCTTGCCCTGCAGCTGTGAAACCTGCAGGTGCATAAATCTCTCGCGTTTATGATAAAATCTGTGATAAAATCGGTTTCTTAGCACAGCGGATCAAGGCGAGAAGAAGGAGGAAAGGCTGAGGAAAGGCTGCTGACAGATTTGAGCTTCTTGGGAACACTGGCCACTATTTAAAGACGGCATCTGAGTCCTGCTCTCCCCGGAGCTGGTAATAATTGTGCCTTTTGGTTCCACGGGAATAGGCACAGGCCTTTGGCTGGCAAATGGTTGCATATAGCCCAAATCAAGTCATTAGTTGCCATGTGTCCAACCTGTGTTTTAAGGCCCTCCAGCTGAAAAGTCTATTTGCATATTTATCCCAGCCAGGAACATGGTAATTAAGTCTGTGGTGTTGTACACAACCTCGGGGAAAGTCTGCAATTCAATAGTTCAGAAAGACTCCTGCTGCTTTCAATGGGGATTGAAGCAGTCACGAACTCGGAGGGTGTTTACTGGATCCCGGACAATCCCGGTATTTGCAAGAATGATTAAATTAGCACTTCAAATTATCAACGCCTCTGCTGTGTGAGAATACCAGCTCCACTTTTTAGATCAGAGAAAAAGCATTACAAAAGGGGTGAAGTTTGCTCTTTGATATGGCTCTGCTCAGTATTGCTGGACATCGTACCAGTAGCCAGCGCTGCTGCTTGTCTCTGCTCCCAGCAATGCAGACCGTCCCTGTCCACAGAGGGGTGGGAGAGCAATGGGATGGGCTTGGGCTGTCATCACAGCGGGTAGGGGAAGATGATTACACTGGAGTTAAACACAAAAGCTTTAGGTTACCATTAAAAAAACGATCTTGTTAAACAAATAGCTAGAGCAGCAGGTATTGAAAGGTAGGTAAGTCTTCCACATAAGGGGAAAACATCTATGGCAGGAAATGACATTTAGCAGAAATGAAAATCCTTAATTATGTTGTGCAGAGATAGGCCAAAAACATGCCTGCATCTGGAGTTTTACTTTGCTAGAAGAGATATAACAACCTTTTGTGTAATTTAGAATAAAGAAAAAAATGCAGTATGAGCTGAAATTTTAACTACACACAAGACTTTTTTTTTCCAGAGGTCTGGATCAAATTTATTTATTTATTTATGTTTGTGTTTTCAGGGACAAATACTTATCTGCTATGAACATCTGAAGTCCTTCTGATTTCAACAGAGGTGTGCAGCATCAAAGGCTGTCCACTTCTACGGCATATTTGTGAAGCTCACATGCTTCAACAGCAGCCTAATGCACCACCATACCTTCAGCTTTTCCAGTCTGCCTTAACCCCAGCATCTTGTATGAAGCTGATAATTGTTTCATTTACATAAAACTGTGGCAAAACCAAGAAATATTGCCAGATATGATAGCCATCTTAAAAGACAGACTAGAGGGCTGGGCAGGGAGAAAT
>NW_009720259.1:0-6016 GCF_000703405.1 Apaloderma vittatum
GGCGCGGGACAGCTGCGCTGGGGCAGGCTCTTCCTCGCCTGCCCTTCAGGTTTTACCGAGTTCTAAAACCTGAAAGGTGGGTTCTCTTAGTGCATGAAACCTCAGTATTTCAACCCATCAGGATAACGTGCATTCCCACACACCTTTCCTCAGCAGAGTCCTGTCTGCGGCACCTGTGCTCTCGTCCAAGGCAGCAGCCAATGCCAAGGGCTTCAGCAGTTACTGAAAGTCATGTTTTGCTGGGTTTAGAAGGACCTGAGCAGAAATTCTCTCTTAGGAAGTCAGGTTCCTCACCTTAAGCTCTCCCTTTCTCCTTGGGCTCCCTAGGGAAGTGGCCAAGTTGAAGGAGCACCAGGATGAGGCGCTCAGTCACGTGTCAGGGAGTGCTGCGAGGAGCAGGGAGTTGGACTTGATGACTCCTGTGGGCCCTGCAAACTTGAGATACTCTGTGATTCTGTGATTTGTTCCTTGAGCCTTCCTTGGAAGGAATGAGGTTCAGCTGTGCTTTGGGTCAGGTCAGGAGACCAATTTGACTTAAAAGACTTTTTGTTTAGTTTTCAGATGGTTCAGCTCTTTGATTTGATTGCACAGGGACCTGTGGCATGACAGCTGCTTTGCTATAGCAGAACGTGAGAGCATTTGTCCCAATCTCTGTCCTGCCTGGGTTTCTTTCACTTGTAAGTTTGCCCAGGAAACAGCCGTAGCCTCTTTAGAAGATTTGCTCTTCTCTCCATCCTCTGAACGATTCCTCCCTCCTTTCACTGCACCAAGCTGCTCTAACATCCACTTGCTCAAGAGGCATTTTCCTGTCGGTCCTCCGGTTTTCCCAGCACTCCCCAGAGTGAGCATACAAGCCAAAGTGGATCGATTTGGGTACGTGACTGCAGGGGTACCAGCACTCTCAGTGCCCGGGCCCTGACTTCCACCAGTTGCCTCTGGCCCTCACTGGCACTGGGCAGCCGCGGCCGTGCCCGACGTGTGCTGGTGTGGGGCGGTGTTTTGCTAATTGCCCCAGGGAGGGAGCGTGTCCCGCAGGAAAGGACATGGGCACCAACAGAAGGGTCAGGTCATTTTACCATCTATTTCAAAGTATTACAAGAATAAGGCAATGCAAACTTAATATACTCTAGTTTTAAGCAGCAGGAAGAACAAGCAGGGTAACTCCTCTAATCAGTGCTGTGCAGGATTAGTGAAAGTTGTTAAGAAAGATCCATCACCAATCGCCCCAATATCATCATCCAGACCCGCAGTCACTGGAGAGCCCCTGTTGCAGTGAGGATTCTGGAGAACCATCCCAGCAATTGGGAAGTCCCACACAGCACGTCCACTCGTAGAGGAGGTCTCCAATGTCTCTGCAAGAGGGTCCAGCTTTTATACTATTAAACGAACAACCTTACAGAACTTGGAACATCTGGTGTTGTTCGCTCCATTGCATTCCTCCCACAGCCTGGCCAGGGCTAAAGGAAAAATACAAAGGAGTCTCCCTATCTGTTTTGGTCCTTAATCACAGATCTCCCACCAAAGCCAGGCCTCTGCTCTCATGGTCTTGTAACATGCTTCTAACAAAGTGAGAGGCAGCTCATTTCCCAGCCTTGCGCCTCCCCTTTAGCTAAAGAAAGATCACCTTGCTGGTTCCCACTGCACATTTAGTCTTACAGTAAAGCTTTTACAGACTGGCATTGGAATATAAATACATATGTTAAGATAGATTATTAATATAATACACATGTGATTAATACTATATAGTGTGGGGTTGTGAGGTTCATCTATAGGTCAACTTCAGTTCGGGACCTACAATTCAGGCCCCAGCACTACGGGCAAGTGGGTGACCACTCCCTATCGCCTGCTAGTTTGCAGCGGAGGAAAGCAGCAGGAGCCTTTCAGCTCTCTGAAAGCTCTGCTTAGCCATCTCTCCATCGATCTGTGCTCGCAGCCACAGGGCTTGCTGGGAATGGCACGAACCAAACAAACCCGCCACTCTCCCAGAGAACCCGACAGAGCCTCTCAACATCTTTCTCCTCTCGTATGTTAGCACGTCTAAATACCGGTGTGCACGGTTAATAGGTCCCACCTGACATCAATGAATCAATGCAATCCAAAGTCACCAGAAGTATCTAAAAGCGGATATATCGGTAAAGATGAGGAAGCAGAGATTTCTAGGCAATTGTTCTTGTGTATCTAGTGCTGTGTGTTGTTTTGCCTGTGTACAGCGTAAGTGGCTCCTCTGCCAGCTGCATGCCTCTATTGCTAAGCCTCGTCTTTTGCAGGAAAGATGTTTCTCTTGCTGAAACTGAAGCACTGGAAGTGGAATTCGGTTGTCGTTTGGAGGAGAAAATAGGAGATAGACTGCTGTCAACTTCAGATGTGATTTCCAGATTCTGAATGGCTTTAAGATAATTGCCAGGGCTAGATGCAGACAAAAGCTACCTCTGCTCTTAAGAATGATCTCCCAGGTGTCTCCATCTTTACATTTTGACAGAAAATAATGGCGTGTTTTGAAGTAGAGGATGAGAGCACCAACAACACAGCCTTCTGGGGAACTTGGAGGAGAAATGGACTTGGGTGAGAACAAAGAAGAAAAAGCTGACATGGGACTAAAACAAATTCACAACTCACTTGAGGTTTTCCTGCCTTCGCTACACGTAATGACTAGTTGTTCTTTCCGGCCCTCCTGTGCAGATATTGCTTTTCTCGATATATGAAGGAGTTGAGAGCGTGTGGTTCTGAACCAGCCCCTTTTCAAGGTGCCCACTGGAGCTGCTCCCCTGTGCCGCCCCTGTCCCTGGGGAACCCATCGCACCCCAGGGGCTGCCTCCAGCTTCCCTTTGGAAGGTGCTTGTAACAGCAGCTGCAGCTTCACCAGCTTCCCAGAGGATGAAGCAGCTGAAGGTAATGGATGACTTGCCAAGTCAGCTGGATTCATGATCCTAGCAGCCTCGAGCTGAGTGAAGACTCGGGCTGATCCACCGTGCCTTGCTTGGTGCTTCGGTCATACAGATCACGGGTGATGGGGTTTCTTGAGGAGTTTGACCATTACTCTTCCTTGGCCAAACTCATGTCAATCTATCAAGCAGCCAATAGGACCACCTTCAACTGGACAGACAGCCGCATTGTTGAGTGGGAGAAATTCGCCGAGCTGGCCAAGTATGAGCCCGAATCCCAGAAACCAACAGTGAAAGCTCTCCTGATCATGGCGTACTCGGTCATTATCATCATGTCTCTCTTTGGGAACATGCTGGTGTGCCACGTGGTGCTGAAGAACAAGAGGATGCACTCAGCCACCAGCCTCTTCATCGTCAACCTGGCTGTGTCTGACATTATGATCACACTGCTCAACACGCCTTTTACCCTGGTAAGTGGCCTGGGAGGGAGGCGTCTCACAGGACACCCTGGCCGGTGGTCACACCCTCTCTGTGCATGCTCTTCTAGGACTGAGCCATGAACCCACCACAGTCAAGTCTAATAGACAACTCTGCCAGGCAAGTAAAACACTGTTCAGCAGCCTGTGGGCTCCCCTTGCTCCCTCAGCCTCTGTGTCCCCTAAAAGACTCTGAAGTCCCTCCAAGAATGCCACCAAACCACAGCAAGAGCTTCTTGGGGAATGCAGAGCGAGTGCATGGAGGAACCTGTACTTTAATGTACACGCAGGAGAGCACTAAAGAATCACACTGAAAACTTAGTGAGTCCAAACAGCTTGAATGTCAGTTGTGCTCGGGTGATTCGGAGAAAGCAGTCAAGCTTTGCAGAGCTGCCAGTTGGGTATAGTCATCGGTGAAAGCTCCTCAGATGTGAAGAGGGGTTTGTGTGACCAAAACTTGGTCCACTTTTCCTCACTATAGTTGTTAATATAATCAAAAAGTTATTACTGTTGTTCACGAATGGTCTTTACAGGAACAGGTCGGGGCGGGGAGGGCTGTGACAGCACCACTCATTTAGTACATGGGTTTGGGCCTTATAAATCCTACTTAAAGGTGTTTCAAGACCCAGTGTAGCTGATCTTGTGTTGGGTCTCCGGGGAGATGCCCAGCCAGCCGAAACCCCTGTGCCAGCACACGTGCTGTCCAAAGGTTTGCCCCCTGGGTTTGCTCTCAGCACACTCGCCGGCTGATGACCTCTTGTTTTCCCCTCAGGTTCGGTTCGTGAACAGCACGTGGATCTTCGGGAAGACCATGTGCCACGTCAGCCGCTTCGTGCAGTACTGCTCTCTCCATGTCTCCACCCTGACCCTGACAGCCATCGCCCTGGACAGGCACCAGGTAAAACCCCCCGCTCGGGCCTGCCTACCCTTGCTGGGCTTGGGCAAGCTGCGGGTTCAAGGCGGCTGAAGCTTGGGGATTAAACCCAGCGAGAACGCTCTAGAGCTCAATCCAAAGATTGCCCCTCGTGTGTCAGGGGTAGAAAGGCTTGATGGGCTTCTGCAGGCTCCCAGGTATGGGGATGTGGGGAAAAAAAACAACCATGGCATCAATGGTCACTTCCCAGGCTTTCGGTGGAACAGGGTGAGGACACCTTTTTGACGCAGTTTGAAAAGAGCCGGGTCCAACCTAGCCCGTGAGTGTGCCAGGAAAACTGGTTCAAGAGGCTTTGTTTTAGATGGGGAGCCTTGCAAGTCAGCAGAGCCAATGCTGAGCGCTATGTGTTGTTTTTCCAAGCTTTTCACTTTATCACCCACACGCCATCAAACACCAGTCATGTGTAGCATCCTGAGTTTAAATTTAGTTGCCTCTTTGTCCTTTTGCTCTTCTTTCCACATCAGGCAAATGCTGCATCGTCAAGTTGCAGGACAGCTGGAGTAAAAAGTCTAGAGTCCCGTGGTGTAACTATGGGTCTAATGCCAGACCGGTATGAAGGGGAGCAGCAGAGTGGGAAATCCAGCTGGCAGGGGTGGGAGGAGAGCTCGGAGCGGTGCAAGCCTGTGCCCACCTCTGCCTGCAGCCAGGCTGTGTGAGCTGCCCACTCGCTGCAGCAAAGGGAGGCAGCCCTTATCCCTGGCAACCACTCTCCTTGTACTTGTACTGTCCGGCAAGTAGTATCTTCCAGGCTCTCAGATTTTATAAGCTCTTTACCCTTCCACCTAGCAAAGAAAATGTCATAAATGGTGTGTTAATGCCTCAAGAGGGGAGGAAGGCTCAGCTTCTTACATTCAGCTAAAACAGGAGTCGTTTCTTTATGCAATTTGTAAGAAACAACCATACCCACAAGTGAATGGACCTGTGTAGCTATCTTTTTTTTTTCCTACCTAATGTAACCCAAAATTTAAGGAAAATGGTCCTCACAGAACACAATAGATGAAAAAGTTTATTTCAAAGCACTTCCGAGCAGACTGAAAAGGTCAACGTTTCCCATTTTCCAGGTCACTTTAATAAGCAGGACGTGTTCCTAATCACGGCTGTCATTCTCTTAACAACATTAGATCATGTGCAAAATGCCTCTGCTGCGTGCCTCGGTGAGGGGACATTGCTCTCCCGAAGGCTGGCGGTCACAGTGAGGTCTCACTGCAGGTCATCCTGAACCCGCTGAAGCAGAGGATGTCGCTGACAAAGGGAGCGCTGAGCATCTCTCTCATCTGGCTCATGGCAACCTGCTTCTCCCTACCCCATGCCATCTATCAAAAGCTTCTCCAGTATAACTACAGGTGAGTTACTTCCTCTTCCGACAGCCCTCTGCAGCAGCGGCTCTCAGCGGTGGGAGCTGTGGGACGGGCCCCCAGGCTTGGGGAAGGTCGGAGTGGAATTAGTGGGAGTTTGTGTGGGTGAAACCCAGCGCAGAGGCTTGGCCTGCTGGAGGAGCTGCCTGGCTCGGTGCTGGGAAGTCAGCCTAAAGCACCAGCTGTCCTGGGCTGGTTTGCCCTCACAGGCTTTTGCTCCTCTGTGGTACCCAACGTGCCCTGGCCCTCTCTCCCCGAGCAGCCTGTGGCATTGCCGTGATTCCTCCTGGCTAGCAAGCAGTCCATCACACTGCGCAAACGCGTGATTTTTGTGGCGGTGTGTCATGCTGCTGGTGCCTGCATTCCGCA
>NW_009720259.1:6048-19397 GCF_000703405.1 Apaloderma vittatum
AATCCTACGGTGAATGGCATCTTCAACCCGAGAGCAGCGTCCTGGGGAGCAAGGTAAGGAGGCAGTGATAGGCCGCAGGAGAAAGATTTCTACTGTGGCAGAAAGGGCAAACGCCTTTCTCCATGCAGCCCAGCCGCTTCCCTCCCGCCAGCACGGTGGGGAGGCTGTGACTGCCGCCCGGAGCGGGAGTTGCTGCTTGTGCACGGGAGGTTCCACGGAACGGGAGCGTAATCCAGGGCTTCGCAGCTCTTCCTTGCTCAAGCTTGTGATTGATTTGACCGAAAGGTGCCTCGGTGGGGGACAGAGTATTTTCAGCCGCTTAGACTTTGTAAACAGAGCGCTGGGCTGCTTCTGTGCGCGTGTTCCTTTGCAGCTGTGTCGGGCTATTGCTGACCAAATTGTTTATGAATGAACAAACGCCACTATCTGTTTCACAGCAGCTGTCTCTGCTCATCCCTTAGCACGGCCAGGGGAAACCTAGCCCCACGTTGGCATGAGGCAGCTCGGCAATGTCGGGACTGCTGGGACGTGCTTTCCATTGAATAAAAATCCCAGTCCTGATACTACTTGTAAGAGCAACCTCCGGTTTCTCCGGCAGGTCCCCTTCAGGCTGGCATCCCCTCTGCCAACAGCAAACTGGATCCCGGGGAGGAAGAGGTTGGGAGCGTGGTCCAGAAAGGATGATTTTTTTTCCCTTCAGTGTCTGTTCCTCTCTCTCCGAGGTCCTCCTTGACCATGCCCATCAGGGCTCTGGTCACAGCTGTCTGTTTTCAAGTAGTCTTCTATTTGTGGCACAAAAGCGAGCTCCAGAGGTTGAAAGCAGGATATTAAAGATATTAATCAATATGGCAATGAATAATGCAGTTTGATGGGGACTAAAGACTGACTGAATGCAAGCGAGCAGAGACAAGAGTTGAAGAGAGAAGGGCAAAACAGAGTAAGAGGAAAAAAATACGCTGGGGCGGGGGGAAGAAAGACAAGGAGAAAACTTGCACTAGAAATAAATTTAAGGGGAAAAGAATTAACACTACACAGTAGCCAGTCCTGTTCTGGGTGAGACAGACAGAGAGAAGATCGTGAGAAGAGTTTCTGGGAAACAGGACAGAACTCTGTTTTGTGAAGCTGGGCAATAGCTGTGCCTGCTCTGTCCATACTGCAGATCTGAGGAGGTGGTTGTGGAGGGCTACGGAAGCCCTGCTGTGGTTTGCCAAACTGGCAGCATCCTTTGCACAGCCACGGCCACGTGCTATATGTGCATGTCTTTGTTTTCAAGGGAAGCCACTGTTCGGAGTTTGTGCCTCCCTGATTTTCCTGAGCCCGCAGAGCTGGTGTGGAAGTATCTGGACCTGTCTACCTTTCTGCTTCTTTACCTCCTGCCTCTGCTAATCATCACCATCACCTACACACGCCTGGCCAAGAAGCTGTGGCTCCGCAACGCCATCGGAGACATCACCAAGCAGCAGTATATCACCCACCACAAGAACAAGAAGAAGAGCATCAAGATGCTGATGCTGGTGGTGGTGGTCTTTGCTGTCTGCTGGTTCCCCCTCAACTGCTACGTGGTGCTAATCTCCAGTCTGGGCATCAAAACGAAGAACGCCCTCTACTTCACCCTGCACTGGTTCGCCATGAGCAGCACCTGCTACAACCCCTTCATCTACTGCTGGCTGAACAAGAGCTTCCGCGCCGAGCTCAAGTCCCTGCTCTGCATGTGCCAGAGGGTGCCCCAGAGCCAGGAGAACGTGCTGCCCATCGCCCACGAGGCGTGGATACAGCCAGCCAGGCACAGGAAGGGACCCGCCGCACAGATCGCTTGCTCCGCTGCCAACATCAGGACGGCCAACACAGACCTGTGAGCCGAAGGGCCGTGGTGAGTTTTAGCCAGATTCGGTGGACGTCGAAGGGCATCGCTCCGTTTCACCTCAGGAATCGACGTTGCCACTCCAGTGTCTTACTGCTGACTTCTGCCTCGTGTCGCAGCAGCACCCCATTTCTGAGCACGGTGAGAACAGAGGCTCCCGGCACCTCCCTGTGAGCCCAGAGTGCAGCTGGTCCTAGGAGCAGGTCCACGTGTGGGGACATGGAGGTCCACAGGCAGGGTGCTTTGCTTTTGGGGGTCTCCATCGCTGCTCATGCTGTCCCACCTCACCTGCCGTGACACGTGGACTTTGCTGAGCAGCAGAAAAGGTCTGACAGGTGTGTGAGGGAACATCCAGGTTGACTCTATCCATATGGAGTTTCACCAGGTAATTCATACTAAAGCCTCCCCCAGGAGAGGCAGGGGCCAGCCCACAGCAATTTGCCCCTCAGACAGAGCCGCTCCTCCACCCCTCGCTCCTTCTGCCCCGGCTCTGCCCCACCGCTCCAGCCAGCGGCCAAGGACCAGCCCCATGGAGCAGGAACGCGTACCGGGCAGCGGCAGCCCCAGCTGACACTCAGGCGGGGGAGTTTAGTCCATTGAGAATTTAATTTTGTTTTGAGTATAAATATATTAATTCAGGAAATAAACCTACACCGGCACTAAACAAAAGACCGCAAAATATTTCATCAGGGCTGTAACATTCACTAACTGAAGAATGAAATAATTCCGGATAATTACTAATTGCTGTGAAAGAGTTTCATTTAAGCAACGGAATTGACTCTGACTAAGAGGGAAGGTTTTGGTTACAGTCCTGGAAAAAAATACATTTTAATTTAGCTACACTTGGGAGGCAGGTGGAAAAAAAAGAATGCAGAACAAAGGAAAGATTTAGTACATGTGAGAGAGAGGAAAAAAAAAAAAAGACAGCAAAAAGCAATATTAAAGGCAGGAAGAAACCAGAATTGCTATGTGGTTTTGCAACCAGTGTGGAGCAGGGGCTGGGCACTAGAAGGAGCTCCTGACCTCACCAGCAACGTCCCTTTCTCCATCATACTGTCCTGCTTAAAAATTGTGCCATGACCAGAGTGGATGTGTCCAGAGGGGGACAGCTGAGCTGGTGACAGGGCTGGAAGGCACATCCTGTGAGGAACATCTGAGGACTCTGGGTTTGTCTAGTTGGGAAAACCAGGCAATGGTTTTCGGTAGCTTAAGGGCAGTTGCGGCTGCTGGGGCTCAGCGATGCTCCTGGTCTGCCCTGGCGATCGCCTGGGCTGAGCTTCTGCCTGGGGAGGAGGCAAGGGGTCCCGGGTCACCAGTGGGAGGGGGATGTACCCCACCACCTTCATGGGCCCGAAAAGGCAGAGCAAAGATGGGGAAATTAAAGACTGATTTCCTCTCTGCCCTGCATTTGCACAGTGAGAAGAAACTGGAAAGGAGGGAGGTCCTCACTTCCAGGCCCTCTGACCCCAGTCGGCCGCATGCCGGCACTCGGGTGTGCGCGGCAACATCTGCACGAGGAGAAGGTGACAGCGGAGCTCCGGGAGCAGCAGCAGGGGTGGAGAAACACCCGATCCCCGAGACTCATCCCTGGGACACTAACAGCTCCTTGCACATCCCCTGGGTGCAGGCACTGCCCTCTCTGCACGGGGCGGGGTCCCCTTCTGGTTACAACACATCGCTGTGAGTTTCTCAGACTGTTAAAAGCATCTCTAATTAATGAGCATCACCTCCTCTAATTATTAAAAGAAATTGTGGTTTGCCTTTTCACTGTTCCTCACTCCTCATCAACTTTGAGTGACTAACCTTAACACACAGAATCACAGAATCTTGTGAAACAGAAGGGACCTCTAAAGGTCACCTGGCCCAACACCCTGCAGCAAGCAGGGCACCCTTAACCAGATCAGGTTGCTCAGAGCCCCGTCCAGCCTGACCTTGAATATCTTGGGCTTCTGTGAAATAACCATGGCAACCACACTAACACTGAGATCTTCCATCAGAAGTATTAAGCTATGGCTCCCACTGCAATTCCAAAACGAAAGTCTCCCACTTCGCTGGCAAATTCTGGGGTACAGGCCAAGCCAGGGATGAAATCCCATCCCTGGGGCTATTTTACAGTGCGAGATGGGTAGACAGAAATTTTCAGTAATTTCAGGAGATGTTTGCCCACAAATGCTGCTGCACACTGACTGCTGGTTTTCTCAGGAACTGCCAACTGTCTGGGAAGCTTCAAAGCAAACCTTGCCATCATACCTGCCCCTCATCCCTTCCCCAGGAGAGCTGTTCTGGGAGCCTTTGTCACATCCAGTGGCTATGGGTGAAGCAGAAGACTCTTAACCTTGGGTTGAGTCTATAATGTTTCTTAGTATTTTTTCCCCCTTCCTTCCCTTCTTTAAGCGACTACATAACATTTTTGTGGAGGAATCAAAGACCTCATTCCAAAGAAATGGGTCTCTCTTCATACTCCCTTGATCTTCTGCTAATCCACGTAGTTAGCTACCTCTTGCTGTGAAAAGTAACCTAGCCGGTTCCCCTTGGATTTGTCAATTACAGCATCTCTTCATTGCTGAATTTTTCTCCCCTAAAAGGGCATGATGTAAGAGCTGACTGTATTGC
The DNA here is from genome assembly GCF_000703405.1 of Apaloderma vittatum. Taxonomy (NCBI): domain Eukaryota; kingdom Metazoa; phylum Chordata; class Aves; order Trogoniformes; family Trogonidae; genus Apaloderma; species Apaloderma vittatum. Next base: position 10,523 of record NW_009720259.1, read on the forward strand.
ATCTTCGTAAGAGGTTAGCTATCTGGACTGGCAATTATCAATGCCTGAACGAGATTCAAAGCCTTGCACGCTCTGCCCATTGCCTCAAGGATCTTGTATCACTTGAGGATGCCCTGACTAACACAGCAGCAGGCTCTCGGCAGCATTCAGGCAAATGGTGGGGCGCATAGCACCAAAAAAGAGATAAACTGAGCTGCAGTTTGATTTGGGCAAGGCACAGTGGCTGAGGGACAAGAGATCACATCCCTGTGGGCCGGCAGGCGCAAGGCTTGCTGCAGCACTCAGGGACCTGGCCAAGGGCTGGAAGAGAGCATCTAAGAATCTGCTTTTGCTGAAACATGTCAGGGGCTGAGCCAGCTCAGCAGATAAATAGATGCTTAAGCATTCATTAACTTGCCGGAGGGAAAGGCTTCCTGAGCAGCGCCAGAGGCAGCCCAGTGTCCAGGATCAACAGGACCAAGGGAGAGGTTGCGAATTGGGGACCCCCAGTGCGTGTCTCCCACCCCTATTCCCAGCAGGGCCGGGCCAGGGGGTCCCTGCCCAGAGACCTGCCCTGGCTGGGCAGGGGTGGTCTGCTCCCTGCAATCGCCAGGCTGGAGGGCTGGATAGGAGCCGAGTCCCCCGGGAAGCCCGTGCCATCCGGAGAGCCCTCGTCCTGCTCCCGCACAGTCACCCAACGCCTTTGGTGTTTTCTCTCTTTGGCAGAGCTGGTTCCCTTCCAGGCAGGCAAAGGGCTGGGAGGCAGCCCCCTGAGGGTGAATTTGGAGGGCAGGTTAGTAAAGCACCTAGTTACCAGAAGCCTGCCCCAGAGAAAATATTTGAGCACACACAAATCAGTATGCAAAGATCCAACAGAGACATGTCTGAGTGATTAACAGCCCAGATTTATTAAGGTTAGCTCACGCCAAATGCATCTAACTGCCTTCAGCGCAGTTGCTGATGAAGACGATAACTGAGAACACAGTGCAGGAGATACCTGAATTCCAGAGACAAATCCCCTTATATAGCCCCATCGCATAATGAACAAAGAAACCACAAAATGCCAACTAGATTAACAAAAAGCAAGCAGAAAAAAACCCACAATGAGTCAGAAAATTAGCTCAGGAAGGAGAAACAGAACACAATTATCGTCAGTTAGCTCTTCAAGTGGAAAACAGTACTGAGGGGCTGTCCAAAGCATGCTGAAGGAATAAATGGAGATGTCCTCAGTTAAATCCAGATCAAGCCCTGGGAACAGGGGATGCAGGTGGGTTGGTGCCAGAGACCGTCCCCTTGCACTGAAGTATCGCTCAGCAGATTGGGTGCCTCCAAGATCAGGGGAAGAAAAGGGAAGAAAAAGCCCGGTTCTGGACCAGGAGGCTCAGCTGCAAAGGGCAAACCTGGAACTAACACGGCGAAGGTAACGAGCAGAGTCCCTCCGCCATGGGTGGCAAAGGAGAGTCTCTCCCTCGAGCCAGGACGGACGGCTTTGCCCTCTCACCCAGCGCAGAGCCAACCCTGTTCCCCCCGAGCCATCACCCCCGCGCCGCTGTGGGGAGGGGAGCGCTGCCGATCTCCCCAGACCATGGGCGAAGCCCAGGCAGGAGCACCGGCAGGGCAAGGGCGGGTTTAGCACACCCAGCTCGGTTCAGTTCGCAGTTTAAAGCTTCAAGGCTTCTCACAAAACGTCCCTGTCCCACCAGTGCCCAGCAGCGATCCCTACCCAGATGCCAGCACGTGTTCCCAAGCTGCTCCCTCGAGCTGGATGTCCACGCATCCCCCCTGCACCTAACTCTCCAAGGATCCCTCAGCTCATCCCAACGAGCTTTCTGTCCCGAGCAGGTAGGGCAGAGGCAGCTCGTTACCAAGACATTGCCCCTTCCTCAGGGGTTACTGCAGGTCTCTCCAGACAGCACAGCAGAAGCACTTCTTGCCCCGTGTTTCTCCCCACCTGCCCTCAGTATTTTTTTCCTTTGCCCCAGTGATAAGGGCTGGCTAATGCCTCTGGCCCTAGTAATGAGGCTTAATTCTCCCACAAGCCCATACTGGCTGATGATGCCTCGTTCATCAATGCCAAATCACGAGGACGCTGCCCTCTGCAATGAGCTGTCAATGAGGAGCAGCTGCCACTTATCAGAGGGGAGAGGAAAACGGAAAGTGCTAAAACTCCAAAAACCCAACAGGCTGATTCCTGCAGAAACCATGTGTCTGATTTTACAGCACAATAGTCTGTCAGTTGAAGAGGCTTTTCCATGACAGGCCACACAAAAATCTCCTTGGCAAGGAAGAACAGACAAATTACTTTTTAAAATCAGAATGACAGGCCATCTAATTTGCCTGCTGGAGGCAAACCCGACTGCTCTATGGGACACTGTAAGAGACAATCATAGGGAGTGGCCCCATCGACAGAATTTCTGCTTATTGCCTTCAATTAATGTTGCTTCAGAGCAGAAAGGCTTATATCCTCTCCAGGTGACATCTCTATGTACCTCACCGGTTTGCCTTCATGGGGCACAGCAGTGTCAAATGAACCGGTGGCTCTTGCTTACGAGCGGTGAACAACACCTACAGTTCCTTTCACAGAAATGGCAACAGCTCTGGCTCCGAATAAATAGTTTAACTCAGTATCCCCTTTTCATGTCCACGTTTCTACTGCAGGCTACAGATTTTTTCCCTTTATTAAATCTGAAGGTTAACCTTAAGAAATCTAAAGTTAAAGCTGATTTGAACGTAAGGTTACCCTGTGTTCTATTCAAAAGAATTGTATTAAATTGCATTACCTTGCTTTCTATTTAGTGGAATATAAGTATTCTGCTGTCCTTCACAGCTAACGGGACATGATGTAGAAATATATTCATCCTCCGGGTGAGCATAGCTATGCATGACTGGCATAGCTAATAGAGATCCTGAATATTTAGCAACGTATCCAGATAGCTCAGCTACAAATGGGGACAGGTTGAAAATAAACCTGAAGCTTGTCTGATCCCCAGCGCTGTAACGCCGCAGGCACCATCGCAGTTCCCCTTCCAGCAGTCTCTGGGACGAGCAGCTTCTAAGGTCTCCCTGGTGCCCTTGTGAAATCCTTCTGGTGAGAACCTGGGGGATTGTATCTTTAAACCGCAAATATAAACTGCAAATACAAAGTTTAGTGTCTTATGTTTCAGGTTAGCTCTGGGGGCCTCAGTTCTAATTTTCAAGGGCAGACATCTCACAGCATAGATGGAGAGATGGAGGGATGGGAAAAAAGTGGAAAAAAACCATCACTCTGAGGGTTAGTGATGAGCCCCATTTGTGCGAGACCTTCCAGCAGCAGGTCCCACTCTCACTCCCTCTGGTCACTCCACGCACCCTGGCCGAGCATCCCTCTGCCCCCCTGTGCTGCTGTGTCAGTCAGAGCCCTGAGCCCAGCCTGACACCCCGCCCAGCGGTCAGCTTCTGCTGTTAACTCCGTTTCACAAAAACGAGGGTTCCTGAGGGGGTGGCCAGAGAATTAGGAGCGAAGACACTCATTTTAATCCTGGGTGCAACCCCGCAAAGCGACCCTTGCATTTTACAGCATATGAGCTCCGTCAGTCGAGGGAGGCTGGTGATCCAAAAAAAAAGGACCAGCTATGTTTTGTGCCCTTCTCCAGACTCAAGCGCTACAAATCCCTGCTGGCTCACATGAAAGGTTATTCGTCACCACGTCCTCTGGGTCTTACCTGAGACTGACAGAGGAGCTCGCTCAAGAGGAGGGGCGACACTTCAGCTCCAGACCAGGCTTCAGAGAAAGATTCGGTCCCTTTCCCTGGGGCTGATTTCACCCATCAGTGCTGGCCCTGCTGGGGGGACCCTTCTGGACAGAGAGCAGCTCCTGGCTGGGCACTGCCAAGGGAGGGGTCGTGGCTGTGCCCCCCCGCCAGCAGCATCAGGGCCAGGGCAGGACCCAGCCCCGGCTCAGGGTCCCATCCCATGGCAGCATCGTATACTCCTTGCTCCTACCTGGTTTAAATTAGCTGTAGGAGGTGACAAGTAATGAAAATTGGCCCTATTGTTCTTGTGTTTGATTGGGGTATTTATTTATAATCCAATAATTCCTTAAAACCAGATCAGAGGAGGATGTGAGGGGGAGCTTGAAGAGGTATTGAGTGGGTTGTAAAAACACTTCATTCTTCTGCTAAAACTCTTCCCCAACGCAGCTGCAGCTGAATCCAAATCAGCCCATTATCCAGACTGTTGGCTCCCGCTAACATAATAATTGCCACACAGAAACAGGCTGGCCAGTCTCAAAAAACCTAATTTACCACCAGGACTCAGAGGAGGAATACAGGAATTTCACCGGGATAATAATGTACTGATGGGCGGTAATAATCGTTGGAATCGAGCTGTTCCTGAAGACAAAGAGTGTTTGTTTTTCATCAGCGAGTCTTTATGATTGGAGCTGCAATGTTTTCCCTTAAAAATGAACTTCTGCTGCCAATAAAAGGAGTTGGGTTCCCATTTTTAATCTTTTTTTTTTTTTAATTTTATTTTTTGGTGGTGGTTGTTGCTCCCAGCTGAGGGGTTTTGCTCTCATTAACATCCCCCAAGTCCTCTAAAGACCATTCCCTGTTCCCCAGCCCTCCATGCAAGGTGAGGTTCCCCTTCCCCCAGTTTGGAGGGAATCTGATGGCAGAGACCGCCCGGGGGGGCTCCTCTGCCCAGCAAAGCCAAGGGGAGACATTTGGTGTTTGCAGTCACCGTGCGGGTGACGGGAAGCAGCGGGGGCCGCTGGCACCCAGCCACGCGCACCGCACAGAGCTGTGTGAAAACCGCCTCTGGAGAGCCCCTGTGAGTCAGCCCCAGGTTTAAAAGGTGAGTTTGGAAGGTAGAAGAAAAATAAGCTTCGGTCTCCTGACAAACGTGTTCAATAATTCAATAATGTGCTGTAAAACGAGTGTTTTCATTCACTTGTAATTGCCCTCATGTCCTGCAGAGAAGCAGCAATACGAGGGCTGTGCACACAGGGGAAACCTGTGGAAAATACGAAATGGGAAAATCAGAGAACAAATATTAAAAAATCATCCATGGGGAAGGAGAGGAAAGTGAAGGAGGAAAGAAACTTGGGACTGGAAATTCAGTTCTCTCCAATGGATTTAAGTCTTCATTTCAGCAACCAAAGTCTGACTGATTCTCCTCTAGCTCCTGTGCGGAGACAGGCGCACACAGAAATCAGAGCGGATTTCAGAACTTCGGCCCGGTACCCAGGCTGTTGGCTCGCATCAACACACCTTTGCTTAAGGTACCTCCTACAGACACAAAAACTCCATTGGGCAGTTTTCTGCCTGCCTGAAACGCACACTGAATGTTTGTGTGAGGTTCTCCCAGCATCACACAAACTGGAGGCAAGGGGGCATGTGCGCGTGCCCAGAAAGGAGCTGTGCCAGGTTAAACCTCCAGCGAGCCGAGGGCAGGGCTTGCCTCGCTCGCTGCCAGGGCGTTTTCTGCCTCGTGGCTTCTCTTAGACCCTGTTGATCCATGCTTGAACATCACGGCTTTCCGCAGGGAAGCCCACGCTCCTCTGCTTGCTGGGGTACGTGTGCTCCTTCTGCCAGCCCTGGCCCACAGGTGTCTGCTCTCATCACAGCGCTGCAAGCAAGAACTCAAGTGCTTCGAGGGGAACATGGCTCATCATCGCTCCTTGTGCATCAGCCAAAAACGGGGCGAGCCCAGACAACACAAGCGCTCTGAGGCAAGGAGCACGGCGGGGTGTAAACCTCCTTCTCCCAGGGAGCTGCTGACTGGGGTGTGAGCGTCTGCTTTGCACGGGAGTGGTCACCCGGGGGCCTCCTCCAGAGGAGCAGACCCTTGAGGGGGGCCAAACCCACCCACACCTTACCTACTGCAGCGGGAAAAAAACGCAAAGTCCTGATTGCACAGCCCCAAGCCCAGGAGTCACTCCAAGGCGAGGCGAGGCATACTCTGAGTTCCCATCCCCACTGCTCTCCAAACAGTCACCCCACCAGCACTCTCCTCCAAATGCCGCCTTTTCCACAGCCCCAGGAAGCTGCTCAGCACAGACCGGGTTCACCAGGGCAGTGCTGGGCTCCCCCAGCCCGCAGCACCCACCTCTGGAGGAGGCACGAGCATCGCTCACCCCCACAGCCCTTCGGCACAGCTGGCTGCTTCCTCTGGTGCAGCAGCGAGTTCACGGCCCTGGTAACTTGGGGGTGTTCTTTTGAGCACAGAGGCCCCACACTCCCAAGGAGCCCCTCTACCGACACTGTGGTTTTACATTCAGTGACGAATGATGGGTTCTTCCCGACCCTGACGTCAGGGATCACTTTGCCCACCCCAGCTGTTCGGCGACACAGGCGTTCATCACGCTGAGCGAGCCGCCATACAGGCACCTATAGAGCCTGCGAGAGCTCAAACAAGTGTAACAGCCTTAATTAGAAGAGAAAACCATCATATTCTTCATTCTAATAAATTCAAATTCTAATTCATTCTAATTCAAGCATAAGGGCTTGAACAGACTTTATGAGCTCCGTAATTACAGCGCTTCAGGAAGGGGAGCTCCTTGGGCATCATTTGCGGGGTCTCTGCTCCTCCCCATCCCCAGGTCGTGCAGTGAACCCCCCGGGGGTTTGACCCTTCTGAAAAGGCTAAACCTGCACAACAGCAGCTGCTGTCCCCAGCCAGGGCAGGCACCTCATGGGGAAGGGGCCAACAGAGCGACGGGCAGGAGAGGAATCACCACTGGCCAAGCATCACCACCTCCAGCTCCAAAGTTTATTGAACTACAAACACCCAGCATTGGAGAGCACCAGGTCTGGGAGGAACGTGGGGCACACACACACCCCCACACCCCTCGCTTAACGAAAAGGGCAGCAGCTTCAGCTACTGCTTTACTGGAACACGGACATCACCCAAAAAACAACAGGAACAACTCTACTTCAGAATTACAATGGTAATGACACAGAATTTACAAAAATATAAATAACCTATTCGTAACCTTTAAGAAAAATAACATCCACCATAAAAGTTACCATGGATTACCCATGGCTACAGAAATGCAATTATTTTTTTTTTTTTAAAAAGCACCAGCCTGCAATATTAATTAACCTAAAACACAAGGGGCATTTCCCCCTAACACTTGCAGACTTTTCTGAGAAGTGTGCCCAGATGCTTAAAACCGAGTTTTCTTCAGTATTGCTTGCTTCTGTAAAAACATATTGAAGGTACAACTCTTGTAAGCACCCTGTTCAAGAAAAGCACCCAACACTGATAGGATTTAAGTATGTGCCTATTTTAAGCCCATGCTTAAGAGCTTTCCCGAACAGGGTTGGATTTAAACTTATCATAGAAATTCCTCTGCAAATCAGACTTCCAGACATGAACGGTGTCAAAAACAATCACTTGTAAAAAACCAGTCCCACTGCACAACAGTATTTCCATTGTTCAGCCCCGGCTAAAGCGTGAAAACTTGCAGAGATGCTGAATTTCTTTCAACTCTTTTTGAGCCATGCCAGCTTGGCACTACAGGAATTTCCTTCGCTTACATTCCATGTGTTCTGCTGAAAATACTATTAAAAAGCACAAGTCAAGTATCAGTCCATTGGTTCCCAGCTAAAGAAATTCATGGTGCAGGACTGCGGCCACTTCCAAAGTCCAAACCACAGCATTATGCCCCGTTCTTCAGGTTCCTGTGGTTCCCTTCTCCTGAAGGCACCAGCTGGCCTTGTGGCATCTCAGCCACAGGGGTCCCCAGGGTGTAGGGGGTCAGTTAAAGGCCACCTGGGGACACTCTGGCCTTTGCAGACGGCAGCTGGAAGGAGGGTGCCCGCCACGGACACCACTGAGAGTGGGGAAAGCCCTTGGGTGGGAGCTGGGGGGCTCCTCTGCCAGAAAGCCCCATCCCACCACGTTCTTCTGTGGGCTCGAGCCTCACCAAAGCCCGTGGGATCTTCCACACTGAGACCATGGACGAGGCTCCAGGTGGCACCAAGAGCAGCCAAAATACACTTGAAACCACCCCTGCCTCGCCTTGCCGGCTCCTGCCAGCCCAACCTCAAGGCAGAGAGTAAGTTTTGACCATGAATAACGCTGCTTGGAGGTCAAACAGCTAATAGTTTACCTTAAAAACCATGAGGGAATGAGGCAGATTCCTTTAAACAAGGGAGGAAAAAATTAATTAAAAGATAACCCACACAAGGGGTCCAGAGCCCACCCATCGGGCTCTGCTGTCCTGCTCGGCCACCACAGCTCAGGGCAGCCCGTGACCGTGCTGGTGCCAGTGGCACACAGGGACAGCAGGACAGACCCCTCCTGGCTTCAGAGGCAGAGCTGGTGATTCGAGCTGCAGGAAGGCTCTTACTCAGACGCCGTAGGTGAATGCATCTTAATTCCCGCTGGAAGTGACTAAGTGTGTCCACAGCAGGTTTAAATATTTACTCGATTTTGTTACATGATTAATCCAAAGGCTCTGAAACCTCAAACAAAAGCCTGGCCCCAGGCTGCGTTTGCTTTAGCAATACTTTTCCTGAGAGCTCTGTAACAGACCAAGTATGTAACGAGAGCCTGACCAACCCAGCCAAAAATGGGTACGAGGTCTAATGCTTCTGGGTCTTGGGAGCAAAGAGCAATAAGATGACCTTGACTTCGGAAGAAACAAACAGCAGGGGAGAGAAGTGTCACATCCAGCTGAAACTGCCCATGCCCCCCCTTATCTCACCCCATCCTGAGCACGTTCAAGTCTTAACAGCATTTAATAGGGAAAAGAAAAAAAACCACAACAATCAGCAGCTATAAATACCTGCATTGGGACAGATCTGAGGAAGGGGACTGCCTTCCCAGAAGGTCGCCTGCTTTTTCCAAGTACTGTGGTCAGATAAAAGGCAAAACTTGTGAGCTGGGCCAGGGACACAGGTTAACAGTG
>NW_009720260.1:0-13275 GCF_000703405.1 Apaloderma vittatum
AGAATTAGTCTTGAGGAGAAAAGACAATGTATAAAGAACCGTGCCTTGCCAATACCGCCAATAGAGACTTTCCGCTGTGCCTTTTGCAACCAGACTTGCCTATCCCGCATCAACCTTTTTAGCCATCAGCGCGCTTGTAGCAAGTGTAGGTACAGCCCTTCCCATATCTTCGATCGTGAAGCCCAGTCATGATGATGATGGCTTAACAGAGAAAAGCTGTGTCTTTTTTCTTTTTTTTTCTTTTTTTTTTTTTGAGAAGAGAGTATCCACTGAAAATGAGCTGCGAAGGAGACCAGTCATGGTTACCATGAAATTTGACAGTAGTATTGTATGAAAAATAGAACACAATGAAACAAAACTAATTACATGAACAGAATTCTTACGTCTCCTCACAATTGTCCCTCTCTTCCAGCTGACTGCTCGAACTGCTAGAATCAGACTGTCTTTTCTGCTTTCTGCTTCTTGCATCCATGGCTGACCATGACATAGCCTCAGGAGGAGGGACACATTGATTCTGTGATGTCTCTTAGATGATGATGAGACTAGCCTTTAAGAGCTGCAACACAGAGACAGTGTGTACTTCTTGCAGTGTGTACTTCTTGCTTGGGTGGGTAGGGAGGCTGAGTTTGATTTTAGCATGGGCACATTCTGCACTTTGTGAAAGAAAAAATAAAATTCAGAAATATCTTATTGAATATTTTAAAGTGTTGGTGTGGATTCACTAGGTTAGTGTCAAAGCAAAAGTTGGTCCTGAATACATGGCTGAAGTGAACCTTTTTTTCTTCTAATCCAAATGCCTTAAAACCTAGTCAACTGAGGAGTTTCCCAAAATATGGGAAATGAGGATTTTATTCTCTCTAGGCTGAGAATTTTATTTCCTAAAAGTTCACACCAGAAATCCACATCCAAAGTAGTTGCTTTAGGCATCAAACTTCACTTTATAAGAGAAATATTCTACCAGTCCTATGCTTACTTGCCTAGATGCATCTGAGAGTCTATACGGGCACTGGCAAAAATTAAGGTAAGAGAGAAGGATGTTACCTGTCGACTATAGATGACTGAAAATTAAGCAATAGATGAATTACTACATGATCATTAAACCAATACTGGAGATAGACATAACCTAATCTAGTTTTAGGCATCTTCAGAGGAGATTTATGTGAGAGCTACACACAATCAGTCATCTTTGTAGCCAGTAGAGACACAGTGAACACTTTAGAGATCCTTTCAGTTGACCTTTTGTTGATATCATCTCTTGTGTTGTGAAGATTAGTGAAAGAAATTGAAATGTGGGGTATGAGATAGGATTACTGGTTATGTATTTATTTTTACAATGTCTGTGTCTCTTCCTTTAACTGTCAACAAGTGATGTCATATTGCTTCAGTAGTTCTTTGGGAAATGTGCACAGTATGTTCTTTATCTAACACAATTCTGTGAAATTCTAAGTTAATACTGAGCAGAAACTTATTTGTAGTTAAGCTAGGTACATGGCATCTTTGGCTGATCTAACTCAGATATCGTGAGAACACATAAACCATGAACTAGAACCCAAACAAATACTACAGACAGATGATCAAAGAAGTAAAACCAGTTAGATCAGAATTTAAACAACCACAATTTAAACACTGTTTAGGAGTTTTTTGCCTTTGGAACTTAAAGGAGGATACCTCTTGAAACATTCATAAGCTATATCTTTATAATGATGCCTACACTCTTTTTCAGAAAGAGAGAAAAGTGTAAGAGAAAGCATAGTTTACAAATTGAGGAATTTTAGCAATCATAAAACATTATATCTCAATATGAAAAAAAAAATCTTTCTGACAGGACATTCCTGTGTTGAAGAACAGGGAAGAGAACAAACTGTGCTATGCCAGCAAAGAAAATAGCTATATACTGAGGTCATATAGACTCATCTGTGATAATTTAACATTTACTTAAAGCTGTACTAAGCCTTTTCCTTACAAGCTCAATGGATTGTATTTACTGTGATACTCACTGATTTTTAATCCAACTGTATAAAGGACAGTTGACACTGTATGTGCTTAAGGTATCTTGCCATATTAGACCCTATAAACATAATGAATGGCTACTCCCAGCATGTTTATGTTGAAAGGAAAAAAGCTCTTGTGGATGGACATGGTTCCAAATCAAACGGGTAGCTGGAATGTAATTCAAAGTTATTGAAAAATAGTAATTCCTTCAAAAGAGCAATGTGGTGGATCCTGAATAAAAGGACTGTGGGATTAGTTATTTTTTCAGTTAACTTTATATACATAGGTTCACATTATACACCTACACCATGCATACTGTTATTAACATCCTGAAGACAATGGAATTAAGGGAAACTTTTTTCTCAGGATTCTGAGTTTGGTTAACTACTGCAATTTTTTATCATGGAGGAAGCTAGGAATGAAGTAGCTGTGATTTATTTTTGTGCATGTGTACGTGTGTGACTCTGCCAAGTGAAATCTAAAATCCTTTCTTTCAGTGAAACTATTACTTACATTTATCTTCTCTACTGGGATGTTTATTTTCACAAAATATACAAAAAGTCAATACTTTTTAGATTTTTTTACCTTTCTGTCAAATTTAATAAATAACAACCTTTTAATTCAGAAGCTATGAGAGAAAGAAACATACAAAATCATGTGATAAGAAGCATTTGAAGAAAAGCATCCACACAATTATTAATGGCCTCCACACATTACAGCATTTACTTCTATCTTCAGAATTGCTCCTTGGGCTTGATCCTTCAGAATTCACATGCAGAGCAGCATGTGCATTAACAAGTGTAATTTAAGGCTCTGGAAGAACACAGGAATTGATATTAATGAGAACCTTGCTGGAAGTCACTGCTGAGAGCCTTAGAAAAGGTAAGACCTCTAAGGGGAACAGAAACCCAAATATCCTATTAGCATGAAAAATCTTTCTCTTTTTCTTTCTTATTTTTTGTTCTTATTTTTCTTTTCATGTGTGTGTGTTCTGCTTGTAGTTACTTTGAATAGTTGCAATAAAGAAAAGCAACAGCTACTCAGCTTTAAATGGAACCACTTTTGCTCCACTCTCTGTATTTTGAGGTCAGCAATCTTGTATCATCTGGGTTTTTTTGTCACGAAAGAGGATGAGGAATGAGGATTTTTATTAACATATTCAAAATCATCTGTTTCTGAATATATCAGAAAGTACAGCCTGCCATAGTTCCACCAGCCTCAAAAGAGCTCTTCCTACTGAATGTCTGCTCTGACAGCTGAATACCTACAGCTGAAGTTGTTACACTCAAGATTTTGCTGTAAGCCAAAGGGAACATAACATATATGCAGAGAGAAGAAAGTATGGCTAGCCTAATGAATGTTTTAAGAGTCTTATGCCTAGATTGCGTCTGAAGACCTAGATTAATTGCAAACTACCTAATTAGTGCAGCAAAGTCTAATCTGTAATGCAGTCAAAATTTTTCTGTAAAGGAATAACAGTATCTTCCACTTTTCGTTGGTATTATGTTCATCAAAGTGTTCTTCTTGGTCCTAACTTGCCACTTCAAGCTTCCTCAGGAAGAATGGTTATAGAAAGTGGTAGTTATGATGAGTTGCCAGACTTTTGGTCAGATTGGTCAGACTTTTATTGTATGTAGTATCTCCACAAAAAAAGCTGGGAACAGGTCAAGTAATAGCCACTTGACATGTAAATAAGTGGAGAGACACCAACTCAGGTCAAAGTAAACTCAAATAAGTCCAAAGTCCAGACACTCTGAACTCTGGCTTCATTAAAAAACCTATAGACTTTCACCAGCAAAGGCGAAAATCTTATCCATCTAGGTAAACGCTTTCATTAAATCTGTAACATCAGTAACTCAGCAACCAAAACCATTAGAGTGATTGTAATCAGTAAAATTTCCTCATTAAGAGACAGTATTGTTGCAAGGGATTTCCTTCATAACCTCAAAATGGAGTGACTTCCTGTACTCTATAACTTCAACTCTTTTTAATAATTATTCATATGCGCTTGTGTGTGTACATATATATTCTTACAATAATACTTCAGGTATTGCTTCAGAAATATTTTGTTACACCATATTTATTCTTGTAAAAGATAATATATTCAAAATATTTATATATATATAAAACATGTTGATGTCATTGTAGAAGTGGTGTTTTCTTATCTGTCTCACAATTCACATATTAATGGAAATAACTTCATGTACATTTCTAAGAAAACCCATATGCAATAGCTTACACCTGCCTAAAGGGAGGTTGTAGAGAGTCGAGGGTTGGTCTATTCTCCCTGGTGGAGAGTGATATGAGGAGGGGAAATGGATTTAAATTGCACCAGGGGACATTCAGATATTAGGAAGAATTTCCATACTGAAAGGGTTGTCAGGCATTGGAACAGGCTGGCCCGCGGGGGGGGTGGGGCCATTGGAACAGGCTGCCCAGGGAAGTGGTTGAGTCACCGTCCCTGGAGGTGCTTAAGAGATAGGTGGATGTTGCGTTGGGGGGAATCATGTAGTAGATTGATAGGGCTGGGACAAAGGCTGGACTCGATAATTTTCTAGGTCTCTTCCAGCTGATACGATTCTACGATTCTATGATCCTATGATTCTATGACCCTAAGAAAAGCCATATTCTCTTGCCTCATCATCACAGAACTCCAGCAGTAATTTCCGCCATTTGTTGTGGAAATTGGACTGTTTAAATTACAGTAAAGTACATTTTGGATTCATGGAAACTTAAAAAATAATACATTGTCACAGGGTAAAACTGCTCAGCTTGCACAGCTTAGACAAGATCAAGCTGGTTTATTGATTTATTATAAAAACATTCAGTTGACCAACAATCAGTGAATCGTACTTTCAGGATCAAAATTGACAACACAACAGATAAATTACAACGCTAACTACTCACAAAAGGCAAGTATCCACCTTCAAATTTCAAACACCCATCTATGACTAATATCAAGTACCTAACTTGCCTTTGTCCCACACATATATTCACACTGACATTGCACCCCTAACCCAGGAAACATGGGTTACAAGCCCTAAAGCCATCTTCTGGGACTGCAGTTTGCCCTGTTTACAGAGACCTCCTGTGTTTACAAACAACTTTCATGTTTGTCCTCATCTCTTCCAACAATCCACTAATGAACAAGCTGGTGAGAAAATCCCTCCATGGTGTCCACACACATCCAAAATGTGAGTACCTGGTTTTGGTATCCTGCAAGAAAATGTAGACTACTCAGAGTGGAGGATGCTCCTTCAAGTCTAGACAGAAATCACAATGCTACAAGTAGAATTCTGGCAGTACCAAACCAGATGTGGCTGCCACTCAACAATTCTTGATTGTAGATCTTGTGAAAGCTCTTTTTGGTGAGGCATGGTTCCCATAAGCATACATCTTGTGCAGCACAAGCGCAAGAAGCTTGAGTGGATTTTCATTCAGTCAATGTAGCTCTAGTTCACACTTTCAAAATCATTTTCTTAACAAGACTCCAGGTTAACCTGACTCAGATTAACTTTTCTGAGGTCAACTCAAGGGTTCACTTACTTTTTCCACTAGCATTTTGAATGTTGCATAAGTATGTTCAGTAAAGGCATGGAGGATCAGAATTGGTTTTGTGCTGTTATTTTAGGCACGTTCTATTTGTCAATACTCTTGGCTTAGATGACAGTTAGATCACATTTTATGACAATCGATGCAGAACACCGTGGAATTCCAAAAGGTTCACATATTTTTTCTTGCAATTGTGTCTTATCAGCTATTGTTATTATGTAACATTACACAGAGCGAGTTGTGTGGTCTCCCCTGTAGCACACATTAAACATGTGACTGACAATCGATAATAAAAGATATGGTACTCCATCCTTTCGGGCTCATGGCTTGTTAGACAGAGGAACAAAACTATCGCGTGAAGTATTTCAACACCAACTATAGTAATTATTAAAAGAACCCCACTCTCCCAGCTAAGATAACCTTCATATTAATTGGCAATATCCATCCAGCACTACTGTGATTTTTTTTTCTTTCAATTCACCACACTACTTTATAGGTCCAGACTAAAAAGAAGCACATAAAGAGAAGCTCGTGACCACCCTTTGCTGACTGATCAGTTTTCAAAAGTGAAAAAAATCCACACATACATACCCACCCTCCCCTCAAAAAAAAAAAAAAAATCGAACCACATTAAAAAAACCCAAACACCTAGAATATAAACCAAAAAATAAGCAAAGAAAACATACTTTCTTAAAAATAAGAGTAACATTCAGTGGAGTAGAATTACAGCAGAAAATATGCAGAACTGGCTAATCACATGATGTCTTGTATGTTATATCAATAAATGGATTTTGCATAAGTCTTTTCATATATTTGGAAAACCCAGGGAGAATTTCTACTCCTCAGAATTCCTTGAATTTAAATGAAATTATTTACTCCCAAACCTAACTTTCATTCAAATCAAAACTGAAAACTGATGAAATTGAACTGAGAACATCCATCTAAATTAAAAACAAACACAGAAAACAATGATTGTATTTATTGTGTAATCCACGAAATCAGATTCTGAAATTTCACTTATATATTTATTTAAGAAGCATAAACATATTAAAGGACAAAAATGCATTCACAATAACTATTTTAAGAACACTTTGATTTAAAACTATGAATACTAGGTGTTTTTAATAAACATTCTGTTTTGCATAATATCTGTATTTATGTTTACTGATGTGCTCACATATTCCTTAGGTCTCAAATAATTGAATTTTTAAAGAATTAATTACTTCATCCTTTTAAATTTCTAAGGGTTTTTTTCCTTAAATGAGGTATTTAAGTATTCAACTTTAGTCTTAATCATTATTTTGCAGTTGTAGGTTTTATTGTTGGTTTATTTTGTCTGGCAACCTTATTATGATTATTAGATATGCTAGTAATTAATACTCTCATAATTTAAAAATTCATGGTTGTTCAGATATAACTTGGCTAGAAGAGCTTAATTTCTCAATATGTATGAAAATTAATGTATATGTTCTTTCAAATAAAAGATTATTTTCTTCTTCCATAAAGATTGATAACTTAGATATATTTCATGACAGATTTACATTCTGCATTCTTTTAACTCATAGTCATTTGCAAATTCTCAGGAAGCTCATTTTATCCTCAAAGGAAAGACCTAGATATATCTCTAGGCACCGAGATATCTAATTTAAGATATTGTCTTATTCAGAACAGACAGTTCATGTAGCAAAACAGCCACCTCAGGACAGGAATTAACATCTTCAGAACAGTTGAATTGTTCCCTGAAAGAACCTATCCTCCTCCATTTTATTTGGAACTTAGATGAAGTGGCTGTTAGTGTAGTGCCTCGAGTTAGGTAAGATGTATCTAGCACTAAGGCTCATGGAACAAGGTTAAGCAGTATATCATTTTTATTACCTTTGTAGAGCTCTTGGTTGAAATGTTGATAAGAACTTCATGATCAAACATGAGAAAAAGTTAAAAACAGGGCCACTTATATCATCTGAAAGGTTTATGGATCTCTGAATTACTAGGTACAATCTTCAGCCTTTGAAAAAAAAACGGATACTTGTGAACGTTATTTTGCACACATGAAGGACAGACACATGCAAATTTTCAATTTGCAGATTGTCAGGACTAGTAGCTCCCTGGGCCCGAGGTTCTGTGAGTTATGGGGTCCAGACAAGGCCCAGTGAGGGCAACTGGAGTCATACACAGCCCTGGAATTGCCACGTGTAGCCATGGGGATGAGGCTGTACAAGGCCAGGATAAGAGGTTGGCTCACCAGGGGCGGCACTGCAGCTCAAGTAGGGCCAGGAAGACCCTTAGCTGAGGGCAACGCTCAGTCGCTGGGGATGGACTCCAGATGCAACCATCCGTCAGCATGGCCTGGGGGTGTCTCACCACCACCACCACTGGCTGGCTGGGGGCCACCTTTGACTTCACTGTCTCTGAGACCCAAAGCCAAACCTCTGGAGAGGGCTGGGCACAAAATGCTCTCAGGGTGCTCCCACTGATAATCATTGTAGATATCTATATGCATCTGCGCAGCTCTGTCTCATTTGGCATTAACTGTTACTCTCATTTTTGAGATGGCTTCTGACAGGTAAATTAACATTGAAAAGAGCTGGTTTCAAAGACTGGAACTTCTTCATATCAGGAAAAATTGCCATTTTTACGATTTGCACATCATGACACTTGGAAGAGTGATTCAGCAGTTGTTAACAACACTGAATTATTCTGAAATCAAGAGCAACTCTATGAAAGCATCAACCATAAAACAGTTCACTGTCCATCATACTTTATAAGGCACATCGTAATTCTCTTACGGCTACACAAATGACTTTAAATATAGCAAAGGAAGTTTCTGGTTTTGACTGTAGCTATTCATGAAGCGAAAAACAAATAAGAGATGTTTATTCTAAATTACTCTACATTTCAAAATTAATCTAAATGAAGGCTTCTTCCATTGCTCCCTTGATGATCATTGAGACTTTAAAAGTAGATGTTTGGTGTCTCATATGTTCTATGCTTCTCAGTGTCTATACGTGGAAAGGTAGAGGCAATATAAAGAGTTCTTTCTCATATACTCTGCTTTCAAGGTAAAAAATAGCTAAAGGTTGGATAACTGACATTTCATTTATGTACAGTCCTGTATATTCTCTTATCATATTTAATTCATGTTTCTGAAGTGTTATTAAATACCAAAATAAACCTCTCGATAACAACAATAACACAGTGTAACTACACATTATGTTTGAATAGTAACTCTTTTGTATGTGGTCAGCATAGCCTTCTAGCTTTCAATGCTCCTGTTAATTTATTAATGAAATGACTTATAGTTGGGATTTTTTCCCTCTTTTTTTTTTTCCTTTAGCTAAATAATAGCACCAGGATAATGCAACAGTTTTCTAAGCAGTTCTTAGGAAATCATATCTTAGTGATGAAAATAGAAAGAATCCCATCTGCCATTGCTATAAATTCTACAATTAATTGACATGTCTGTTTAGCACAGTCAACTGAATCATAAGAGCTCTTTCAGAAAATATGATATTGGTCTAAGCCAACACTGTAATGTTTTAACCCTTTAGGGGTTAGGTAAACAACAGTCATTCACATCCCTGCAGTCAGATGAGGAAGAGACTCAGAAAGACATTTTAAAAGGAAAGACAAAGCTGTACATGCAAAGAAAGCAAAATTTGCTGCCCTCACTCAGCAGGCAGGTGTTCAGCCATCTCCAGAAAAGCAGGGCTTCTACATGCGTATTAGCTCTTTGGGAAGATAAAGGCCATGACAGAAAATGTTACCACCTTCCTCCTTTTACTCCCAGATTTCATTGCGGAGCATGCCATCATATGTTATGGGATATTCCTTTGGTCAGTCAGGGTAGGCTGTCCCAGCTGTGTCCCTTCTCAATTTGTTGTGTATCCCCAGCCTATTTGCTGGTGGGACAATATGAGGAGAAGCACAAAGAGCTGAGTGAGAACTAGTCAACATTAGCTAAAATATTGATGTGCCATGTACACTGCTATTATCACAAATCAAAAGCTAGCACCATATAAGCTACTATAAAGAAAACTAAATCTATCCCACTCATAACCAGGACAGCCAGTTACAATGCCTACATACATTAGTGATATTAAAAGATGAATCTCATTATGCGTCATTCCATCCTGCTTACATTGGCAGGGAAAGATTGACTGCTTCTCAGATACAAATAGAAGTGTATTTATTAAATGCTGAAATCATCCAAAGACAAACAGATGGCTGCTATTCAAGCAGGGCAAGGCTATGATTATACACATCTGTACAATACCAATAAACTCTAATATATCCGGAAGCAATTAACTGCTCTTTCAGAATAAAGCAAAGATTTACCCAGAACAGCTTTCATTTCATTATTTGGTCAATTTTACATAGAAGTTGTAACTACGCATAAATGATTTTCATAATAGTGAAAACAGTAACCTTCAATGGCTGCATACTGTGTGCTGGAAAATGTACTACAGCTCATATGGAAGAATATAATAATTGCTTTCTGTCACAACCCACACACTTCTTCTGATTTGCTGTTAACAGGAATTTGTGTCAAGAGCAACTTGCACAATTTCTGACCAGTTCCCTCTTAGACCTTCACTGAATTGGCCTGCCATAAAGATTAGCCCAAAATCACTTATGTCAAGTTGGAAATATACATAGGAGATGAAAACTGGAAGCTTTTGCCTCGAGACTAATGCTCTCTTGTGAGCTTTTGAGTACTGGCATCTTTGTCTACTATCAAACTTGAGTTTCACAGTTCACAGTACAGAAAAAAAAGTGCAGCCATCTGGACAGATATTTTGATGGGTTATACTATCCTATTACATTCCTGCGCAGCTTTTTCCAATTAGACTTTAAATAACAAAACACTCTCTCTCTAAAACAAAAATCTCTTGTCAATGGAATGTGGTTAAATTATTATATTTTCTTAACTAACCTCATTTCCCCTAATGTTGAACTGCCCTTGAATATCCAATCCAGCAGATGCTCTCTATTTACTCCCAGATTTTGACTTATATCCAAAAGGTACATTTCAATGGCGGATTTCAACTGCCTGCTGTCTTAAACAGTTTTTTTGTCTCTTCACTCAATTTTGGGTCATCCAAATTGCTGTATCCAGAAAAAATTTGCTATACACAGAACTAGCTTTAGGCAACAGGGAGGAAGCTATTCAGTCTTATTTGGCCTCAGTGCTTGAAACAGGTTCTTTATTGGTTCTTTTTCTTCTTTTTATAGTAATACAGTCATGGAAATGCAGATCAACAGAGAATAGAATCTTAATAAATTTTATTTTATGAATCCAAGATACTGTTATATTTCTTGTAGATATTTGATACTAAGCCCAGTTATACTAAGTTTCTTTACTTGTATTTGTATAAACAGACCAGTTTTCTTTTGCCTGACTATGAGCCAGCTTTGGTTTAGAAGCTACATGACTGTGTTAACACAGCCCTCTGAGAATGCACTGATTATGAAGAATTTCCCTATTCTCTAAAGCAGGGACAAAGCTTCAAGAGCAGAAATTACTTTCATCCCATTAGGTGCAAGGTAAGATAAAGAAATGAGTAATCTTTCAGAGGTAGCAAATATCCCCAACTAAGTCACATTTTATTTTTCTGGTCTAAAACAGAAACTAATCCAAATAATTTCGTTTATTGAAAACCATTAATCCGAGAGACTTTTTTTAATAGTTACTTTTTTTTTTGTTTACTTTTAATACTTTTACAACATTTGAATAAATTTTTAGTTTTCTCAGCAAAGGCTTTCCCAAACCAAACCAGACATAACTAAGCCCAGCAAATAATTTCTCAGTGACTCATGAGAGCAGGATATTTTCTTACTAAAACTAGATTGGGTATTTGCCAGCAAGGTAGTTTTTGTCTCATCTAGTATACATACTGTCAATTCCTTATAATTTACATTTTTAATGTTATACAGTAGCAAGTCATCTGCTCTGCAGATATCCAAATATATTGAATCTTCACTTCTACTTCTAACAACCAGATATAAAGAAACACTCTAAAATCTGAAAAAGAAACCAACCCTAAAACAAACAAACAAAAAACCCTAAACACCTTATCCAGGATATTGCAAGAAAGAAAGAATTGGTGAAGGCAGAAGCATAGAGAAGAAAATTGGATCTTCATGTGTGAAAACAGGAGATCTTAAAGAAATTCAGTCTTGTCACATGGAAAGAATTAGTCCTACAGTATAAAAAAAGGAAAGAAAGAATTGCTCTCAGCATATGCAAACATTGCACACGTAGTGATAACGCAAAGTAGATAAGATGTAAGAAAAGAACCACAGCCTCTGTAAGAAAGTGAAGAGAGGATGGGCAGAGAGAGAAATTCCTTCAAAACTGAGCGTACTGTGCCCGATCAGTGCAACTGCTTCTCTGCATCAGGTCTTCCTTCACCTCCAGCAGAGAAAGCTCTGCTTTTTCATTTGGACACTCAGCACATTTTGCAGAATGTATGTAAATATTCAGTCACATAACTCATAGTGTCAAGATTTCAGGCACATATAGTGATGCCTGGGGCACAAACTGGCTTTCCAGAGATGTCAAATGTACTCTAACTGAAGTTGCAATCAGTTATGAAGCAATATTAATTTACATTAAGTCAATCAAACAAAAAGTTCGCAATTACTTTTAATAACTCTCTAGGGACACATCAACTTCTACACATTTAATACCTTTCTGCTTCATGGCTGTACTGCTATTCCAGTAAAGATACAACATGGGGAACAGTATGAAGTGGGAACACAATCGCAACTCTTCACTGTTTGGGAATCTACTAGATTTTGAACTGCAAACACATTAAGAATCATCAGCACGTGTGGGAAAAAAAATATCCAAATCAGAAATGCAGTTAGTATCTGTTTACCAGAATATTTCTTCCTGTCGCTGGATTCACATTAGAAATAAACCAGGAAAAGGTGTTACTTACAAGAGCTACATACAATTTAATTTTTAATTCATTCTGTAGATTTGATTTATGCACTTTTCCAAGTGAATTTTTCCAAGATAGCAATGCAATAAGGAAACCAATCCTAAATTGTGCGAGTATAAATTGCTGGACTGCCTTGGGGATAGGCATAAGCTCCTGGCACTTTTCTTATTTAGTGTTATAGATATTACCAGGGAAACTACATCCCCTTCTGATTGTCTACAGTAACTTAATGAATATGTACATGTGTATGGTTCTGAACCTGCTCGAATTTATAGACTCTGCTGAAAGGAATGTGATCCTGTGTCCTCTGCTTAAGATTCAACGCAAAATAATGATGTAGCTTCACTAACTGCTTGACATTAACATACATTATAGGAACTATCAACATCAGTAATGTTCTGGCATATTTCAATTTGGAATTAAAGTCGAGGAACACTTTTTATACACAGTTTTATAGACTTTGACCCCTTGAATACTAGTCCTACAGACTACAGTTGCTGAGTAGGGGGCAAGAGAGCCCATAATTTGTGGTTTTCCTATAAGGCTGGAAAATAGAACAAATAAAGACTCATACTTCAGTATTAACTAAAGAGGGAATTACTTTTATAATTGTCTGGTGATCTGATTTTAATTCAGGAAACACAACATCTGTGGAACTACTATGATAAATTGAGTTTATTTCTGGCCAACTGAAAAGCAGACCATCCTAAAAACCATGCTAGCTAATATTACTCCAACACATTAAGTGATAGGTAGGTGTCGTGGTTTAGAAGACAGGGGAAAA